>NC_050521.1:27066111-27140681 GCF_002922805.2 Oryzias melastigma | reverse complement strand
CAGTTCTTTCTGCTTCCTTTTTCTGGTCTATTTCCTTTTCTCTCTGCGTTTCCTGAACTTCCATTTCCACTTCTGCCTTATAAATCTTGTAGGTGAGTCTTTCACGTAAACTTGCTTACTTCTGTGAATCCTCTGAATCCAGAGCAGGAATCCCTTCAGCGATATATGCACTCACGGTGGCACTTTTGTGAGGCGCTGAGAGCTTTCGCAGACGTCCCTCCCCAGGCAGCAGACTCCATTCAGACTCACAGAAACCTCTGAGAAGATGAAAAAAGCCGGCGGGGTTTAGAGAAAACCCTCTTCTGCTGCGGCGGTCTGTGCGACTGTTTGGTTCCTCCAGAAGAAGAGGTCAACTCTTTCACCAGATATGTGGACTACTTCTTTAGATAAGAATGCTTCTATAACTTCACCATGAGGTCAAACCAGGATCAGATCAAAAGCATTCAAGTTTTAAACTCACACTGTAAAGTTAAAATAAACATAAAAAAAATAACACTAAAACTGTTCCCTAATAATGTGTCCCTCCTTAGTCCTAATTTTATATTTTTAATTCAGATTTTCTGGTTTTTAGTTGACCATACTTGTCTGTGGGGGCGGGGCTTTGACCCCATTGGCTACAGGAAATGATTGACCTCAGGGGACAGAGGTGATGTCATCCCTCGTAAACCAAAGAGAGAAAGGAGAGATAGGATGGAGTATTAGAGCCACCAAAGAAAGAAAGAAAGAAAGAAACAAGTAATATTATTATAAGTATTTTTCTCATAAATTTAAATCTTGTACATTTACACGTTTTTTTATCCTTAAATTACTACTTTAAACTGGCCAAAAACTCCATCCTAGAACAAACAAAAAACAAAATGGGCAAAAGTAAATATTTAAAAAATACTGAACAACAGCTGTTATAAAAGTAATATTACAAATAATTAGAAAAAAATAGGTAAATTTTCTTTTAAAGCATTCTTTTCCAGTTTTAGAATGTCTTTAAATGTAATTATTTTTTTAGCTGCATTTCCATTACATATGCACAAAATTTTATTAAATTTCTAGAATTGTATAAAAAAAAAAAAAAACACACACAATTTCACAATTCTCCTAATTATGCGAATAAACACAAACCAACTCATAGAATAGTCATTCAGTAACAGATGTGAACCAAACTTTAATTTACAGCAGATTTAAGCTTTTTTGTCGATTGATTGATTGATTGATTGATTGATTTCAAGCGGTTTCACAAAATAGGGGACAAAAACGACATATAAATGTCAAATCTATTGAGATATTTATTTATAAATTGATTTAAAACAAAAATAATGAACATAATTTTTGTCTCATCATAAATAGACTTATTTGTACGTATCCAGACACACAAATGTCACATTAAGTTCTTTAATCATAATGATTATTAAATAATTTGATTAAATAGTTGCCATAATCCAGTTCTTAACATAAATTCAAGTTATTCATACATTTTTACTCCAAGTGCTGATTAGTTATCAAAAAGCAAAGATGAGTTTTTTATTGATTATCATCAACATGTATTAATTATGGATAACGTTATGTCACAAAAGTTGAATCTATCACTAGATGTAGATGTTTGAGCCAAAACAGTTTTTTTTCCCACGATCCTAAAGAAATAACTTGTAATATTCGGTCCACCTTTGAGTGTTAAAATCAAAGCAGGTCAAATCCTGCTGAGGGTTTGTTTTCTGAGCCCTTCCTAAACTTCCCTGACCCCCCGTCACCACAGTGAGAGTGAAAGCTCTAATTGAGAATCCACATGGAAAAGGTCAGAGATGTGTTATCGCTCCGACGCAGATGAAACGAGGCCGAGCGGCTTCATTATTTCACGTTTCACATTCTTCCGCTGCGTTCAGTTTACAATTACCGTGGGCTCTAACAGGACTCCGAACACGGGACCTCTCTGTGGGCGTCCATCTGAGGCTCGCCATCATTTACGCTTAGTTACAAGCTGTTGCCTGGCAACTACAACTAGCAGCTTCTGGTAACAAACGGGATTTCCTAAAACAAAAAAATGGTTAGAAATGTTTCATTTTTTAACAACCATTTCTGGGGGAGAGACGCGTCAAAACTTGAAGACAAAAGAGAACATGTCAGAGACGAGATGTTCTAGATTTTCTGTAGTTTTCAGAGGTTGAGCCTCACCTGGAGCTGGAGCTGAAGGCTCATTTGGAGTTAATGAATGGACAGAAGGTGTTCGCTCTCCGCCCAGCTGCAGGTCTGCCTCCAGCAGAGAACCATCAGATTCAGATTCTGGGGATCAGCTCGAGTCAAGAGGAGGACCGCTAATGAACTGGAGAAAAACCCCAGAGAAACGTCAGCTGTGTGTGTGGGACTCTGTCGGACGGACTGATGGAGATCATTAGCCAGGAAACCCCAGAAGCTCTCAGTGTTCTGATCCTGGAGCCCAAAGGAGGATCCTCCTGTTGGACGGTGGACAGACCGACTTCTGTTTGTAAAGAAATCTTTCATTTCTGAGTTTGCGGTTCTAAATCTGAGACTTCTTTGGTTACAGTAAAGAGATCACGATCAGAGGGAGTTCACAGTGGTGCTTACTCTGGTGGTTAAAGGTATTTTCTGTTGTTTGGATCCAAAAAATCCTTTTTGTTTGTTTGTTGTTCCTTTATAAAACATTTCTGGCTTTACTGGAGAGTCTTTGAACATTAAGAAGCTTTCAGATGAGATTTTAAAGAAACTCACTGTGTTTTTGCTGTAATTTAGAGGCTAATCTGAGGTAATCTTTGAGCCAAAGTTGTTTATATAAATAGATATAAAGTCTGAGTCACGTGTACTAGTCTGGGGTTGACCCGTACAGGTTCTGTTGGTTTTAGGTCTGTCTGGTCCGTGGAGGGTCGTAGAGGAGCGGCTACAGTTTCTTATCATCAGTAATCTCATTCCTGCTTTGATTTTCCTTAAAAACGGTGGAACAAATCTGCAGATTTACTCCATTTGGGATGAATTTGGGATCCACTAATGAGTCGTTTATTATTAGAGCGCGTGGACCGAGACGTTCAGAGGGTTTGGTGACTTTTTGTTCATGACTTACTTCACATTTTAGGATGGAAAACTGTGTAACGTTTACGAAGAATTAAACTAAAATGTTCACAAAGGTAAAAAGAATAGAACATATTTGACTTTAAGCAGCAGATGTGCTTTGGAGCCATTTTATGCATCTTATTTTAATATGATAGTTTTGTTCTAACTCTTGTTCAGTATATGTAAATATGACACTATGGAAACGAAACTTCTGCTTTTGCAGTGAATAATAAAAAAAATCAAGTCTTATTTACTTTACAAAGTTTAGATTTTTAGGAGCCGTAACAGACATTTGGTTTTGTGTTTGTGTAGTTGTGATGTCAGATATTTGCTACAGGAGACGGTAAATTCAGCAGCGTTTTGATATTTTACCTCTGTGGTGAATTTCTTGCAGCTTCTTAGAATTTTGTCAGTCAGGATCTTTGGAAACTCCTTCATGTTCCTGCTCTCTGAACCAAAACCATCAGATATTCAGAGCTGAGATGGATTTTTTAAAACAGTAGTAAGCGATGTTTGAAAAGGTAAAATCTTAATTTATTGGGTTTGATCAATACAAGCAGCAGCTGAAGGATTTTCCTCTCATGAGCCGGTCAGCCTTCCAGCTTCTGATTGGTTAGACACTCATGGATGGACTCAGGATCATCTGATGGTCAATGAACAATTAAACATAGAAACAGAGACCTTGTAAACGTAAAATATTTTAAATATTTGACAAAAAAAGAACACCTTAAATTTTAATTATTCTAAAAACTTGAATAAATAAAACTATAAACTCAAAAATGTAAGGAAATGAGGAAAATGTCATCTGTTAGTCGCTGTTCAGGAGCAGAAATGATGTCATCTTGACCTTTGTCCCCCTAGTGATGTCATGTCCCAGTAGCCAATGAGTTTAAAGCCACACCCCCACTTCAAAATGAGGTCATCTCCAAAAACAAAAGTTCTGAATAGAAACTGTAAATATAGAACTTTGCTCAAAGTCAGGAGAAACACAAACATTTAAAACAGAAATATATTTTTATTTATTATCAATTGAAGTTTAAAACATTTTTTATTCAAATGTTTTCTTTTGTGTTTTCACATTTTTAATTTTATTTAGTTCAAATCTGTTTTAAAAACATCTTTTTTTAATGAATAATCTTATTTTTGTTCTTTTTACCCTTTAGCTCCTGGCCAACCAGACGGCAGAGAAAATATTTAACTCAAATTATTGATTGTATTTATTATTACCCCAAAGCAATAAGCAACAGAAAACTTTTCTTTGTTACTTTTTTTGGTTGAACAGTTAAAGGGTTAAAGTGGTTTGACCCAATTCTCCCAGTTCAGATTAAAAAAAAAAAAAACAGATGTAGCCTCCACCGAGAATGTTTGATGTTGATTAAAGACAAACTATGATAAAATGGTGTTTTTAACACGTTCTTGTAGCATTTTTCTGATAACGAAAGACAAATTTGAGAGAAATTAAACCTAAATTTGCATTTCTGAGTAATTTTTTGTTACAATTGTTGTGAATCAAGAGCAGACAAAAAAATGCTTTTTTAAAAAGATCATATTTGTGACGTAGAAAATAAGCTCCCAGCTCCGCCCCATATATTATGTCTGTGGCTCCGCCCATTTCTGATAGACAAGTAGATCCATGAATGTCTTTGTTGTCCACGTCTGAGCTGGATCTGAACTGTACAGCATCACTAACGTTTGGTTGGGGGGTGTGAGGGGCTAGTGGGAGAAAATGAAAACAGAGAGCTCTCATTACAACTCAAGTGAATTTCTAATGAAGTCCTGCCACTCTGCAGAAACTATGTCCAGAAAGCGACAGATTTTTAAAAATGTTGGTTAAATTCAGCACAATCTTAATTAAAGGACCACTGGGAATAATCTGAAAACAGATCAGAAGATGATCGGGAGAGTTTGTAAGACTTCTTTTCAGATCGTTTTAGTTCTGTTAAATAGACTTTCACGTTAAATCATTATTTTGAGATTTGAACCCTTGAATTATTGATTCATTCATGCAGTTCTGAACATCTCTGTGAGCTTCAGGAAGGAGTCGGTATTTGATCAGCTTTGTAAACATGTTTTAAAACCTTTTCTTTTACAGCAGGAGCAGCTAGTGTGTCAAACGCTGACTCAGCCAGCTTGATCCTCCATCTGGGTTTCAGATGCATAAATATATAAAATCATGACATAAAATTCCCCGCATTACAGCTAAAAGCAGCTACAACGGTTATAGTCGTCATGTGAGCAGAGAAGAGGGTAAACTCACCAGCTGGGCTTCATAAAACCCCACGGCCGTGTTTTCAGTGTGCTGGTGTTTTCCCTCCTCGGCGTGTATGTTCGTGGTCACTTATTGTCCTCGTCTGCCTTCACTGTTGGCCACACGCCATTAACTGTTCCATTAAGAAAGACGGAGCCCGTATTATGATCGGCCGAGATCTGCTGTTTCTGCTGCATTAGAACGTCTCACCGACAGCAGGAGGATTTTTAGGATTTAAAAACAAAAACAGGAGAAGTTGATTTCTGTTGGTCATTTGTGAGACTTTAGGAAACATTTCCATTAAAATCAATTAAAAAAAAAAGCCAAATTAACGAAACAGCAAGCATGTAGCTGAAATATTAGCTTAACTCCAAAATAGCCTGATGACTGAAAACACTGAAGGTGGTACCTATAAAATAGCCTATAAAATATAAGTTAAACGCCAAATTAGCATAAAAACCCCAAAATAAATAAAGAAAGAAAAAGAAACTTAGGCTAGCCAAGATAGCTAGCATGTAGCTAAAAGCTAAACTTCAAAATAGCCTAAAAAACTGAAAAAAAAAAGATTAGCCAAAAAAGATAGCGTGTAAATATTAGCCTAATTCCAAAAAAGCCTAAAAACCTTTAAAAAAAAAAGCCTAAATTAGCCAAAACAGCTAGCATGTAGCTGAAATATTAGCTCTAAATATTAGCTCTAATATTAACTCTAAAATAGCCCAAAAATCTTAGTAAATGCAAAAATAGTCAAAAAAGCTATGCCAGTTTTCAAAACTTCAAAACTATTTAACATAATTCTGAATAATAAAAAGGCAGGAATATTATTCCAGAATAAATCAACTTAAACCTTAAATAACTTTAATATTTTACTCTCCATAAAAATTTATTTAGTCAAAATTATAAAAGTTAGAAATGAGCGTAAGATAACATCGGGTCATTATTAACAATAAAATAAAATGCTCTGGAGGGCCGGATAGAATTACCCAGAGGGCCGGATCCGGCCCCCGGGCCTTGACTTTGACACGTGTCTTAAGGATGGGTTTGTAATGATCAAGGTCAGAAGCACAGAGCTTTGGTCAGTTCCCTCTAAACTTAAATATAAAGTGAATTCGTAGGTTTCACATGAAGTTCGTATTTCTGAAATCTGTTTATTTTTGGCATCAAGTTCTGATATTTTCTGTTGACCAGGAACTGAACTCATCAGTGACTTGATGAATGCAGATGACCTTCCATTTTTAAAGTATTTTGTTTAAAAGTGGATTGGTTGGACTATTTCTAAGCTGAACTCACCTGTACACATCACTTTAGATGTCTCCTTTAGAGTTCTCCTCATCCTTAAAACCAGCATCATGAAACTCCCACCACAGTTTTTAACTTACTTTGACGACTAAACAATCACAAAAACTGTCAAACAAAAAAGTTAGTGGAGGGAAAAATCGATTATTAGATGCATCGACAGTGATCTATAAATGATTCTGAATCATTTTATGAATTTTAAATAATCAAAAAATCATCTGATTGTAGGTGAAAGTAACTAAACGGAGATCATTTTTAATTAGGACATTTTTAACGAGCACACAAGCGAGGACGACCTTCCTGATCTCGTCATCCGACCGGCCAACTGTCGATTGGATAAAAGTTTTTCTAGTTTGGCCAAGAGGAGCTTCTGCGTTCCAGGTACGAGTGTTTCTGCAGTTCTTTCTACTGCAGGGATATCGTGACAGCTCAGTGATCAGTGCATGTGGATCAGCTTCTGTTTCTGCACAAAAACCCACATTTGACCCAGATGGTTGCACATTAGTTCATTAACTTCTCCTAATAGTCAATTAAAATGTCTTTTTGTTATTTGAAGTTAGACACTTAAAGGCCATAAATACTATTATATTTCTGAAAAAATAAATCTTTATTTTTTTATTTGTTTGCCAAGGTTACTAAGCCTTTTGATCAAACTCTGTTCTAAAATAAGTTGAGTCGATAAACATTTAGTTTGACGTGACTTAAAGAGCGTTTCATTAAAGCTGGTCTGATAATCAAAAGTAACATTTTATTTAAGGTTATTGAGTTCAGAGAAACTGTTTCCATTTTGATGCTGTGAAAGATTTTGATCAATAATAGTTTTCATTTATATATTTTGTAAATAAAAGTTAAACACACACAAATGCACTTTGTTGGAGACGAATAAGTCATATTGGCCTTGTGGTCAATAAAAAATGTTTTTTTAATGCAGATATAGAATGCATTGATGATTGTTTCATAATCAAATCTTAAGATCCCTCAAGATTCCTAACTTTACAAACAGGAGTGTGTAAAAGAAAACATATTAATTTCCACCATCAATACATTTTTACACCCTAATATAGATCATTACTTACATAAACACAAAAGAATTAAGACCAGAAAACTACTAAACAAAATCCTCCAACGTCAAAGTTCATGATTGTCCTATTATGCTTCTCGATTCTCTAATATTTTATTATTAATGTATTTTTTTTATTGTGTAACATTTTTACTCATTTTGATATTAAACCGTTCCACAAGACAGGCAGAAATACACAAACTGTTGTGTGTTATTCTTACACAACATTGTTTTTTTCATTTATTTTTTTCCTAGCAAATATTTTTCTTTTGTATTTTCTATGGAAGTTTTTTTTTTTTTTTGGCTTCATAAATTATTTGCATTGTATTATATTTTATAGTATTTAACCTTTAGTAGTTTTAAATGTTGGTTTTCTCATATTTACCCACTTATTGAATCATTCTTGAGGCTCATTTTTCCAAAGAGGCTGAAGGATGATTTTATTGTTGTTATCAAAAGTGATCCATTTAGTTTTTTATTTAGATTTATTGACAGTTTGTTTTTATCAAACCATCGTTTCAGTTTTATGAGTTTAGTTGTTACCAAATTTAGTCACAAAAATACATCGGTGTCATCAGCAAAAAAAAAACATTTCAGTTTTGTTTTTATGTTCTTCTCATTAAGTTTGAATGAAACAAACCTGGAATGATTGATCAAAATGATACTTTTGATAACAAGAGGAAAGTTATTTCAATTATTTTCATCCTTCTTTGTCCGAAACTTAAAATGTGATTTGAAAAAATTTGTTTTTACTTTTAAATTTTATTTTTACCTCAAAACTGTTCAATGCAGGTGAAAGAAATATTTTTAACACAGACAAATGCCTTTAAACCATCAACAATGACTTCCTGATTTCGCAATGCAGAATGTCATGTTTAAATTTAAGTTTGACATGCATTCCAGATTCCGCCACTAGACGGTCAAGTGGTTATGGCTGCGGACAGCAAAAGGTGGCGCAAGATCATATTGAACTCTGGGTTAGGAATGAGATGGAACTTTAGTTCAAATGTGAGTAAAAGCAGGAAAGCCAATACTTGTCCACATGCATCAGGTAACTACAACCCCCACACAACCTGTTAGTTCAAATACACATTAGGTACTACATGCTGCATTAACATATACATGGGCAAGTTAATGGCTCATCAGTGACCCACCATGACACAACAATGGGCTCTCGGACTAGAGGGGGGAACTCTTCCTTGCGCAAATTTGCGCAGGCTTAGGAATTCTAGTGTTAAATATCTTGCAGGTTTGTCCGGATGAAAGTCATTTTCCGTCGCGCTCGTCATCCGGAGCGAGGTGTCATTTGGGGTTAAGTGTTTTGCATGAGAAAACGTGGAGGAGGCGGGAACCGAGCCGCCAATCTCCAAGTTTTCTCAGCACCTCAAACCGAGATTTTCCCATCAGTGAACACGAACCCATCTGTGCCGTCGCAGACGGCGAGGAGAAGCGTCCTTCCGTCCATCAGGCTCAGAGAGGAAGCGTCTAACATCGACCAGTCACTGTCCGCCTCTTGCCTTCAGGAATATGTGCAAATCACAACAAACATGGAGGATGGATAACTCATTAGAATGAATCAGTCAAGACGGAATGTGAAGTCACAGGCATCACTGCAGTTGCCATGGTTACTAGTGGGGTTTTGAATGCAGCTCCTCGGGCGCCGAGGACGAGCCCGCTGAGAGTTTAGGTGATATTTAACAGACACCTTGGAGCCAATCAGCCGAAAGTGGTGCGTCCGTCTCAGCGTCTCGGCGACGAGAGCTCTTGTCAGGCGTCTGTCGGTTGATTAAAAGTCGCTCCAATCACCGCAGATGTAAGTTTGATGCACGAGCTCTGGCGGCGTCCTGACCTCGCGACGGCGGGCGCCGTCTAACCAGAACAAAATGAGCAAGCTGGGATTTACATTTAGGGAAGTGGCGTTAAAAATTCATGTTTCACGGCGGAACGTGGAAGGTAAATGTAAAAACAGATCTGACATTGGTGGAGGAACTAAAGTCTGTCCTGAAGTTATCGCTCTCATCCCGATTGATACGTAAAATATGATGCGTTCAAATGAAAATCACGTTTTTCATCATTATAAGAACATTTTTAAACATCATACATTTAAAAATATATATTATTAAGAGTGTAAATATTTCAGATTAAATCAGTAAATCATGTAATTCATTTTTGTCTGGATATTTTATATTAACCTGTATTTAATTAATCTATTTTAATAGCAAATATTTTTAACCTTATAAATAATACAAAAAGCCTAATTTTTAGGTATTTTCATTGTGTGACAGTAAAAGATCAAAACACAACTAAAAAAGTGACTTTGTTAAGTTATTTTTCATTTTTATAACAGACCTCCATCTTTACTTTTACATTCCCAAGGAGGATTTTCTATGGAGCCCTTAAAGGGACATGAAAAAAACCCTTTTTTTCTTTTTAACATTTTTTTTTTTTTTTAGAAAAAATAATATTTTTTAGATTTTTTTACATCAATTGTTATTTTTGCTCCATGTTTTTATTAAAAAACAATTTTTGATTTTTTTTTTATTTCATTTTTTTAACATTTTTTTCTGAAAGTTTTCTAAAAAAAATATTTTTTTAAAATACAAATATGAAGCCCCTAAGGGACTTCGATGTCCCTTCAGGGGCTCCATATTTTTCTATCTTTAACAAATAAAAAAATAAATAAATAAACTTCAGTTCCAGAATGCTCTAATTTACCAAATCAAATAACAGGAGGAATACATTTTCAGAGCAAACCAAGAATATTGACCACAAACTTCTTGTTGATATCATAATTCATATGTTGAGACACTTTAATCCACAGTTTATCTCAACAGCAAGACAGTGGAAAAGACCTGAGTGATTTTATCATTTTTGTAACCTGTTTGGTGAATTTGATCATTTTGAAAACTGAAATGCAGCAGAAGAAACTTTTGCTAAATCACCTGGACAAAAACATGCAGGTAGAGGCAAACTTGGATCATGTAAGGGATCATGTGAAGGATCGTGTGAAGGATCGTGTGAAGGATTGTGTGAAGGATCATGTGACAGATGCTTCTCTTTTCCCGTTGGAGACATGTTTCCCGCTCAGAGACTTCCTGTTTTATCATTTATCTTTAATCCAGACCTTTCAAGTATAATTATTTTCTCTTTTGGCCTCGGCTTTCACACCATTGTGGTCCCGAGCAGCAGGAAGCACATTTCTGACACAACCCCCCCTTTTGTGTTGACGATAAACAGCGCTTGATACCCGTCTGGGCAGTACCCATGGCCTCTGGTGGCCGTCTGCATAATGGTGCACTTGTCTGTGCCTGCTGAGAGAAAATGCCACTGTGCAGACAGTTGTTGTTTGTAATTAGGGATCCCCGCTGAGGCCTTCAGAATCACCCAGAATGCTTTGTGTTTGTTAGCAAAACTGTAAAGTGGCTAAAAATGTCCAGTACAGTCAGGCTGGGGGAGAGACTTTCCTTCGTCGCTGTGGTGGGGTACGTTTACCTTTAGTAAGCAGAATGAACTAGAGAAGAGAAATGAAGAAAGATTAGAGACCTTTTAGAACAGCAGAATAAATTGGAAGTGATGGCGTTGGGTAATAAGAAGATACTAGGAACCAGAAATACTGAGAGATTAGGCACGGCTGGTAGAACCACCACAGAAGCTGTTGCGTAACAGCATGAATATGTCATTGTGGGTTCAGGAGGGGACACAAATGCAGACCGGGGTCACCGGCAGGGCGGGCAAACAAAAGTATGATTATTAAAAAAACTCACGGGGACGGAACAAAGGCGGGTGTGAGGAAACGAGCAGAGGGCGGCCGCGCAGTCCGGCCAGGATCGAGACCAACTCGGGTCCAAATACTGGAAAAGCGCACCGCAGAACTATGCCAGCAACACTTTTGAGAAAGAGAAAAATTAAAGTCAAAAGCCGGCGAAGAGAGAACGCGGGAAAACAGCCGAGAAAAACAAAGAGGGAAGGGAGGAGGGGGACGCGGAGCTCGGGAGGTCTGGTTTTCTGGTTGGACGCTCAGGTAGGGATTCACGTCTTCACGTCGAAACTCTTCTCCTAAATCCAGTCTGGCTGTAAACACAGAGCACCGTTTGCAGATAATATTCCGTTCTAAAATCCTTTATATAAAAGTGTTTTCTGCTTTTGGAACCTTGATTATTGTTTCACGTATAAACCAACACTATCATGAAAACATGCTTAAAAACCATTAAAACTATTATTTTTGTCGAGAATAAACCTGATCCGTGTCTTGTTTACAAGCTGTTTCACACAAAGTTTTAAGGCCAATCAGAACACTCAATAATGTAGACAAAAAATAAACTGCATCCACTGCTGCGCGGTTTCAATCTTTAGGAATCAGTGTCGTCCTTTAAAAAACACTTCTACAGTGCTAGTGTTGCCTTGTCTAAGCAGCACTGCAGGCACACTTACAAGTTTCACTCCGGTCCAACAACCTGTACTGCCCCCCAGTGGTCACGGTCTGACATGTCCTGACGTCAGAGTTTCAATTTCGAGGGGAGACTCGTCAAATTGCCCCAAAATCAGACTTAAAAACTTGGATGTTGACTTTGAAACTTTGTTTACCATAAATAATGAACATTTTAGAAAGATATTTAGCCTAGAAAGCACAAAAGTTATTTTTTCCTTTGAGGTAAATAATCCCAGTGTGCTGAAACTGTTACCAAAAGAGGATAAATCATTAATTTGACTGATTAATGATTGATTAATTTGTTTTTATGGTTTTGATGCCATAGCTGCATAACACAAGTGTAAAATATTTTCTCATTAAAGTTTTTTTCAGACATTAATTGCATATGTTAACTGTCCTTTCAATTCTCCTAAACCTAAACAAAAACTGAGCCATTTGATTTTTATAATAACATATGCAAAAATATAATTTAAAAAGCTTTTTTTTTTTTAAATATTTTTTTTTCTTAAAAAAACATAATTATTCTTGATTAAATGTTAAATAAAAGCAGCAACATAGCTAAAATATTTAGTATTTTTTCTTTTCTGTTATTTATTGTTCAAAACTTGTTTGACTGTGTTTACAGATCTTTTCTGGCATCTTCTTCTTATATATTATATCAGAAGTTTTTTTTTCTAAAATACTCTAAATATGTCTATTGCCTTTTTTCTGTCTTCTTAAGTTCAAATTGTTAAGGTTTTAAAGATTACATGTTGGGCTGGGGCCCCTCATTTTAGCCCGGGGCTTTAAACATTTTTTACGCCCCTTTTTATTAACATTTTCTTGAGTTTTGTCATATATAGAGATAAATAATGTTTCCTTGTTTCATAACAGAGCTGGAAGTTATTGAAGTTTTTACATATTCAGTAATAAATTAAAGTGAGAACTAAAAACAACATTTCTCTTGCCACTGATGTTCTCTCTGCTGAGATTATTCTGAAAACTGTAAACTGGAATAGAAATTATAAAAGGAAATTGAAAATAATATATTAAGATGAAGAATTTAAACCCTTAAGTGCAGGTTTGTTGCTCCTTGGTTTTCATTGGAAGAGGTTTTTGAGCGTACTTCTGATTTTCCGTCCTCATCACTAAACGCGACGTTCGCTCATTCAGACTCCATCTGAGCGCAGACTTTCATTCACTTCAGCCACAGGACTTTTTGTTGTTAATGTTTTCTCTGAAAAAACAGAATCAGTGGTTTCAACAGACTCAGAACTTCAAGTTTAGACGCCCGAATAAATTCAAGCCAACAACAATGTTCCCTTGAGCGTTTTGTCTTTCTCTTGTCAGCGGTCGGTCGCGGCTGCTGATTGAAGCTCAGCTTCGGGTCAGAGTTCAGGTACATATGGTGTCAACACAATTACAACTTTTGTGTCAACCCCCCCAAAAGCACATGTGTACCCCTGCATTAGCATGAGGAGAACAGCAGATGACATGTGGGACAAAGCTAGAAAAAGATTTCCCTAAAAAATAAAGACATTTTCATTTAGAGTAAAACTTCTTTTAAATCTGAAGAATTGAGACCAGGTTTGACCGACTCCTTTACTAATTTGATTAAGTGAAAACATGTTTTTGATGAGAGAGCTGCTGATTTCTACCCAGTTTGACAAATTCATGCAGAAATTCCACTAATTCCAGAGGATTGACATCCTTTTTCTAGTACCTGTATGTGCTGAACATCATGTTTAGTGATCCGAATCATCATTTCAGAGGGAAGTTCCCCTACTACCGCCTGTTTTTGTTTCAAAAGAACAAAAAGTAGTTTCCTACATCGCGTTGATTGAATAAATATCCACCATTAACTCTGATTAATAAATGTGGATAAAAAGAACAAGCAAATTCTGTCATTAATCAATAATAAGAATGATTTTTTTTCACTGTGTTGATGGTAAAATGTAACAGAGACATTAGAGGGTCAGAGATCTTCTCTTCTGTCTTCATGTTATTCCTTCGTGATCTGCTTGCTTTTCTATTTTATCTGTTTTTATAATGATGAAGGGCTTATCTTATTATATTATTGCATGTGTGGGGTATAGTTTTTCTTGTATTTTTATTTGTTTTATGTACAGCACTTTGAGCTGTTTCTTAACTGGAAAGGTGCTATATAAATAAAATTATTTTGAATTTGAATTTGAAAAAGCTATTGAATAACGTCTGTCCACCAATGGTCCAAGTTACTGTTGTTCCAGTTACAAACTGGTTCTTAGACCAGCTCAGTATTTTAGAACTTTCCACTCTTTATTTTATTTTTTAATGCATCAGAATGCCAATTTGAAAAATGTTTTCAGTGTTTTTTAGAATCATTTTCCTATTTAAATAGTTTGCTAAGTGATTCCTGGTTGAGTCTGAACCCATATGGATTTGGTTTGGTTTAGTTTGCCTGATCTCTGCATGTTTTAGATTTGTAGAAATAACTTATTTGAGATTTTCTGTTATGAACAAAGACATGAAAGTGTTTGATAAACGTTGTTAAATCTTCCTTGAAAAGGCCTTGAGCATCGCCGATCGATGCTCCGCCCAACGATCGGGGCGTCCGTCCTCTGACGGCTGTGCATCAGCGTCTGACTGATGTTGTGTCAGAGAGCACAAAGGAAGACGCTCACAAAAGCCTCCAGTCACCTGGAAAAGGTGGAAGCTCCTCCAATAAGACGCTCATATCAAAGCTGGATTTTCAGTAAAAAGGTCAGACGGCGTAACCAACAAATCCAAGATCAAAGGCGTTTTTGCCGAGGCCTTTTGGTAGCTTTTTAGTAATGATACCTCTGTTGAGGAGCTGTCAGGGTTCCCATTTGATCTGATTAGTGTGCTGGCATCAGTGATCAAAGAAAGGCCTCATTTGCACACTATCACTCCGGCTTTGAACCCCAGATGCTGGGAGTAAAATAATTTGGCAGACAGGGGCGCTCGCCGCTCCTGAAGCTGAGAGACTTTTATTAGCATATTACAGTAAACAGTGACAGAGTTAAAAGAGTGCAGCATCAGGAGGATTTCTTCAATGCATCATCCTAATCGAGACGTTTTCCAGTCTGACGCTGTGCTGCTCCCTCTGATGAGCTTGATTCATAACCTTGTCAGATACTTTACTGCACCTTTCCTGGAGTAAAAAAATGCAACGACTGCAGTTTTAGGTCGTCCATTTATCATCTTTCCTTTGAGGAATCATAAAAATTCAGCCAGCCTTTCTGAACATTTGAAAAGTTTCTAGTTTGGTACAAACCACTTAAAACAAATCAGAAATATGAAAAAAATGCCATAAGATTCCAAATTTAGATCCAATATTTACATTCTCTGACATTAGGGGGCGCTGTAATATATAAATAAACTCAATCCACCTTATTTTATTACGTCTTTCATATTTAAATGATTTAAATTCACCAGTTTCTTTCAAAAGAAAAAGGAGCCATTTTTAGGTGACTCAATCCCACACCATCACACTTCCACCACCGTGCTTCAAAGCGGAGCTTTTAAAAGATATATGCACGCCACTCTTGACCTGACTGTATTACTCATGATTAACCTTTTAATTATTGTCATACTGTTCATTCTAATTGTATTTTCAGGTCTTCTTTGACAAATAAATATAATCTCAATGGGATTTCCTGGTAAAATAAAGATTAAATAAATATTTTATGCTGGAAACTCTTTATTACAGTCGTAAGAAGTAACTTAGTCTTTGATATTTGTTTCCAAAAATTCAAGTATGAATATTTGTGACATAAATATAATAGAGTTATATTCAGGCAATGTAATAATTCCTCTAAAATGCTTAATAATATTGGGTGTTAAGTGTATAAACTAACAAATTGAATGTGCTGGTGTCACGGGAAGTAAATAGAGTAAAGTAATGGTGTGCCAAAATATCCATATTGCAATACTATTATTTTCTAAATTAAACTATTGAATTGTTTTTTGTACATAAAAAAGAGAATAAAGTTCAGTTTAGTTGTGAAAAACCAATTCCGTTTTAAATATACTTGACAACTGAGCTAAAAAATGTGAATGTGAAGCTGAAAATGTTCGGTAAAATAACGTGACCGTCGGCTAGCAGAAGTCTGAAAAGTTCTTCTAAAGTTTTGGGAGATTTTGGATTTCCACTAAGGTGTTGCTGTGTCTTCATTTAAGATCTGCTGGTCATCGATCTACTGGAGCTGTACTCAGCAGAACTTTGAGAATGAAAAACTGTGGAGACATTTTCAGAATTTGTTGTTAAATGATCTAAAACAATAAGTGTGAAATTGCTAAAAGGGATAAATTCCATTTATTTCTCTCCAAATCTTTGTGTTTTTGTTCATTTTGTTTCTGATCTCCTGATCTAAATAATTTTCAGTAAAAAAAAAGATACTTATAGCAACCATTAAACATCATATGTTAAACAGTAAAAATCATAGTTTAATTTGTTAATTGTTGATTTTTATTGGTGAATTGAATCAGATTGCTTCCTAAATTACTATCCGTTTTCGTCTAAAAAATCTTTATTAATTTGAGTTCCAATACTTTAAGTTCCTCTTTGGTGTTCAGAAAGGTTTTGGGGATAGTCCATCGTTTTCTGTTCTCCTGGATGAGCCATCTTTGAGCTCTTTGACTTATCGATCCCTCCTGGAAAGGTTTTCCTCTGTTCAGATTTCTCTGATGGGTTTCTGGAGTTTCCAGCGTTAGTGTGACTCAGGACTCGACAGCATCATCTCATCCTGTCATTAAATTAATTCATTGATTTCCTTTCACTTATTCTGTTTTAAGGACTTTCACCTCCTCAAAAACGACACATTCTTCCTGATTTGAACCATTTTATTCATCCAAACTCTGTGTCCTTCAAACCATGGAAGGACACGCGAGTTGTTTTTCTGTGATGTTTGAAGGACACTCGAGTCTTTTTTCTGTAATGTTTGAAGGACACGCGAGTCGTTTTTCTGTGATGTTTGAAGGACACGCGAGTCGTTTTTCTGTGATGTTTGAAAGACACGCGAGTCGTTTTTCTGTAAAGTTTGAGGGATACGCGAGTCGTTTTTCTGTGATGTTTGAAGGACACGCGAGTCGTTTGTCTGTGATGTTTGAAGGACACGCGAGTCGTTTTTCTGTGATGTTTGAAGGAGACGCGAGTCGTTTTTCTGTAAAGTTTGAAGGAGACGCGAGTCGTTTTTCTGTAAGGTTTGAAGGAGACGCGAGTCGTTTTTCTGTAAGGTTTGAAGAACAGGCGAGTCGTTTTTCTGTAAAGTTTGAAGGACACGCGAGTCGTTTTTCTGTGATGTTTGAAGGACACGCGAGTCGTTTTTCTGTGATGTTTGAAGGAGACGCGAGTCGTTTTTCTGTAAAGTTTGAAGGAGACGCGAGTCGTTTTTCTGTAAGGTTTGAAGGAGACGCGAGTCGTTTTTCTGTGATGTTTGAAGGACACGCGAGTCGTTTTTCTGTGATGTTTGCTCCCGTTTGTGTTCAGAGGATTTAAATGATTTTAACATGTTTTTCTGCTCCTCAAACGAGATAAAATTGCTGAAAATTCTTTAGAAAGTCTAGACGACAGGTTGCTCCAGGACATTTTCAAAGGTTGGGAAAGCTTCAAATAAAGGGGCGTGGCTAAAGGTTTCCCTCTATGATCTGTAGATGATATTAAATCATCAAAACTAAGTGGAGTTAATTATGGATTCTTTAATCTTTACAATAAAGTTTAGGAAACATTCAGGAAGAGGAACGCCTCATTTTACTGATCGAGTTCTAAAGCGATCTGTGATATTAAACCTGTTGATGTGGGTGGAAGCGATCAATGAGCAGAACGAGGTTCACGCGATGATGTATCCACTCACGGCTGCTTTCATTAGTGTTAAAACAAAGACACAAATGCTGCAGCACATCCCTACACATTTGACTCCAGCAGCCTGCTTTAACGCTGGAGATCTAAAGCGAACTAAAGTGTCTTTTCTGCTTCCACAGCGACAGCATGCCAAAGCGGATGGCCCTGATCTGCTTCCTGTCTCTGGTCATGCTGATGAGCGTCCTGGGAAACCTGCTGGTCATGGTCGCGGTCTGCAAAGACAGACAACTCAGGTACCTGCAGCGAGCGTTTCCATGGAAGGTTATTGTGTCATAAATGTGGGTGGATCCTACAAAAATCCCTTTAATAAACATGAAAAGGAAGAAAACTGTTTTAAATAAAACAACAACAGGTGATCAGGTTTGTAAAGAATACAGTGAAGAGCTTCATGCAGAGGAACGTAGGACTGTTAAACTTGAGTTAGTTCCTCAGAGCTCATCTCACACTTTGATTTAGAGTTAATTAAATTAAGGTTTGATAAGCAACTAAAACAAAGGAGTAAACATACTGTTATTAAATAGAAAGATAGTACTTTATGTGTCGTTGATACTCATACAACAATATTTAAAAAGTGGGACTTAATAACAATAATAAAATAAATACTAAAATTTACGGCTAAAATAAATTTGCATAATTCCGCCGTTGAAAAAGACTTTTCCTTAGAGGTGTAGGGAAAAATCGATTTGATGATATATCGCGATATTTCATTTGTATCGATTTAAATAGCTGACAAGATGATATTTAATTAATTTTCTACTTTTGTTTTCCTGACCGCTAGTTGGTCTACATCGTGACCAAAACAACAAGAAGATCTCACGAGCTTGTGTTAAATATTCAGTCAGCCTCGCGGTTTTTGTTGTTATGAGACATGTACTACTTAGTGTTTACTTTGGATCGGTACCGAACCAAAACTCTGTTTCACGTTGCTACCAGGATCAGTATACAGTTGCAACGCTTAATGTTGTGATCATTAAATAAAATTAATTTTACCATTTTATTACAATAAAAGATTTTTTTTATCAGTCATACTCTTAAAAAACAAGTAAAAAAAAGTTCTGGTACGATCTTAGAATATCGCGATCCATATCGTATTGTGAGACACATATAATACATACATACAATTATTTTTACCATTTTATTGCAATAAAAGATTTTTTTTCTAAGTTACACTTTTACAAACAAAATAAAAAAATTGTTCCAGTACAATCTTGGAATATATCACAATGAGTATCGTATCTTAAGACACATTTAATATGTAAATAAAATTAATTTGACCATTTTATTGCAATTAGAGATTTTTTTTAAGTCATACTCTCAAAAAAACAAGTAAAAATTGTTCTGGTATAATCTTGGAATATATCGCGATCCATATCCTAACGTGAGACAAATATAATACATAAATATAATTAATTTTAGCATTTTATTGCAAAAAAAGATTTTTTTAAGTCGCACTCTTAAAAACAAAAAGTAAAAAATAGTTCCGGTACGATCTTTGAATATATCGCGATATATATCGTATTGTGAGAGACATATACTACATAAATACAATTATTTTTACCATTTTTATTACAATAAAAGACAATCATATTCAGGTTAAAATGTTTTTCTAAGTCATTCTCTTAAAAAAAGTAAAACATTGTTCTGGTTCAGTCTTGGGATATATTGCGATAAATATTGCATCGTGAGCCACGTATCGGGATACGTATCGTATCACCAGGCTCCTTCCAATACACACCCCTAGTATTTCTTACTATTTAATTTGCAGGTGAATAAAATTAAAATGAAATAAAATATTTTATTTAAAAATATGTACATGTACAATCGTGTTAAAATGTTAAAAACTAAATCGTAATAAGTGGTCCTAAAACCATCACAGCAGATATTACAATCTACTGCACAGCTCCAGCTGGTCCAGATTCGATTTGTCATGTTTTTTAGCCTTAAGAATTCACCTTAATTCCCTTTTTAGAGGTTATTTACAGGCTTTTGGGAGCCGAGGTAACTGAAAAGCAGATTCCAAATGTCACTTTACAAGAGTTCAATGGTACCAAGAGTTTTAGTATTTAAATGAAGAGGAAATTAAATAGAAATTCACTTCTCTAAATCACTTCTAAGAGTATTTACTGCATTATTCAATACGTTGCGGTTCATTGTGTTCTGCATCCTGATTGGCTGTAGACTACTGTCAATCAATCTCCCAAGTTGACTTTTTAGTGGATTTGGTCTATTTTTAGAACCCAACTTCCTGCGATAAACGAAGGAACGCTGCTTAAAGTTCAGCTCGGACTTTTCAATGATCCATAGTTTCTATCCACACAGCTGAGTTTGAATCTTCTGGGTGACTTCCTTCAAAGAAAGGCCTGCAGATGGATGATGGGGAGGGTCTCCGGGTCATTGAGCTCTTGCTGTTTTGATGAAGACTCACATGAGGAACATGCAGCTGGAGAGCAGTCTCTATTCAAATCCCGTACAGGTTAGAAACTATCCGTGTTGGAGACAAACATGTTCTCACCAGCTTGTCTTGTTTTGTCCTCCAAGAGCAAAGAAGTGTTTGTTTTTCTGCAAACATCAGAACATTTGTCCGAAAGCTCTTCTGAGTGTCAGAAGCTGTTTGCAGTGCAGAGAAAGGGTTCACTGCTGGGTCAGCCGGAGCGTTGGTGGTTCCCGGAGTGCAGGTGATGGCTGTGGGACTGAAAACAAGAGGGAGACGGATCCCGTTCTGCTGCTACTCTCCACCTGGAAGCTCATTTTGAATGAAAAGGGGAATTATTGGTGTTAATTGTGGTGAAAATGACTGTTTGAAGTGATCTGCCTTGACATGCTTCAGCACATCCATCCCTCATGATCCCAGAGGTTTACTGGGTTCCCGTCTTCCTGCAGATCCGAGTTCGTCTCGTCGTGAAAGGCTTCCTTTGGCTTTCTCGTGGAAAACTGTTCAGGAGTGTTAGTAAAGTCCCCGCTGTGCGTCCGCCTCCCTGAGGAGACGAGTCTGTTTGTCTTACCGTCTCACTTTCCTCTGAGAAACGTTCTCGTGGACTCGCACCGACTCGAGGATCTCAGGTGTGGAAACACAGATGCTCAGAATCGGGATTCCCTCTGGGGAGCGTTCACGTCCGAAAATAAAACTCCAAGAAAACGGTTTCTTATGTAAGACAAAACCCATTTCCAGACAATATGAAGATCTTTCATTTATTAAGTCTTTTATTTTGGAAGGTCTAAGCTAAATTCTGCATCATAATCTAGTCCTTCCTCCTGACATCACTCTAGTCCTTCTTCTAACCTTTCTGTCTGATTGGCTAAATACCAATAGTATCAATCAGATCAAAGATGTCGACGTATCCACTCTTTTTTGAAACTTTTCTTTATCTCTAAAAAGGACCCAGCCGAGTCGCTGCCTCACTTCTCCTCCAGTCCTGAGATCTCAGCAGCAGATCTTCACTTTATTTAAATGTTCTGTTGTTTTTCTAGTTACTTTCACCTGTTTTAGTTTTCTATTTAAAGACTAAGAAGTTATTTATAAATCTACCACTGTTTTTTATTGTCAGATATTGTGATTTATTTTTGTATCATAGTTACTCGTTTCTTTTGGTTTGTAAACTTCTTCACTTTTTATTACATTTTAAAACGTTTTTGTTTTAACATTTAATTGAAAACATTTCTGTTTTTATGTTTTATCAACTAATTTAAAAAGGGAAACTTAAAAAAAAAGATTCACGATGAATAAAAACCATTGAGATTTTGAGGTTCATGCCACATCCACCACATTGATTAAAGATATTGGTATCGATCTCGGCGATATGGATCGGTATCGGTTCGGTAGTCCTGTGGTCGACCGTCACTGCCGTGTCATCCTCCGTCTGGGAGCTTCTCTTGGATCTCAGATTTGTTCTTCCTTTTCTCATTCTTGATTGATTACTTGATTTTTAAATTTAAGACGGGGACAGTTATTAATAACATATTTAAAAATCCAAATATATAAGATTACAGCCTTTCAGGCTAATTTCCATCTTTAGTTCCAATAGAAAATGTTGATGGTCTTTAAGTAAAAAGACAAATTGAATCAATAAAGAAAGTATAACAGAAGTCAGACAACAGTAGAAACAGAAACAACAGATGGGGTTAATATTAAAATTCATAAAACATAGAAGCAACAATTAAGAAAAGAACAGAAACAAAACTAAACAATCAGTAATTTACACAGATCTGTGGTGGAATTCCTGACATTTTATCTTCTTTTTGAGTTGCTTTGATTCTGTTCTTCATTTTTTCTGTTTTTCTTCCTGCAGTTTTGGAAATGTAGCAACACATTTCTTGAGTTTTTTAAACATCTGATTGTAAAACTCACTTTATCTCCCTCTGTTTGCTGTTGCTGGAATAGTCCATTGCTGCAGAGGGACGGGGGGACGAAACACTCCCACATGTGCAGTCAAAGCCATTTCAGTGTTTTTATGACAGATTTAAATAATAATAGGTGTGGACATCAGTTTAGACTTTGTCTAATGGTAAGTCCGCCCCTCTTCCCACCCCATCAAGCAGGTGATTTCAATCCTCCAGAAATGGAGAGTATTTTAGAGATAATTAAGCTTCTGTCTGCAGTTCCCTGAATCTTTAAACTTCACCAACTGCACACAGCTTCCTCCGTGTCCCCGCTGCTGCTTCAGCTCCAACATCACAGTGAGTGACGCGAACAAGACAGAAGAAGCGTCTTCTCCGAGCTGATAGCAGCAGGATGTTCTTCAGGGTGTTGGAGCGCTCATCAATAACCAGCACACAAACACTTCCTCCCGCTCCCTCGGTGCGCCACGCTCTCCCACAAACACATGCTGCCACACAGCCGCTCAGTGTTTATGCCCGACATAGAGCAGATCTGGAAACAGTCACTCTGTCATCGTGTCAGGACCGTCCTCATGATCCTTCTCTGAGGCCTTCTCACAGTTCTGCTCTGGAGATGTTCAATTTAGTCCATCTACTTCAATATTTACTGTAGAAATAAATAAAGAATTCACTTCATTGTAATTGTGATAAAAATTTGGAATGACAAAACACTTATTTATAAATTATTGTTGAATTATAATAGTTCTTAACCCTTTAACTACCCATAAAATATGTGTAAAAATCCACAAAACAGGTATTGTTTCTGCTGCTTATTACCTTTGTACGGAGCCATCAAAGTAAAAGGAAGTAAAAAATATATATATAATTTTTCTAAAAATACGTTGGGGCTCCATTAAAAATTGAAATTAAAAAAATTGTGGTTAGTAACTAGTGCGCACCCCAGATTTTTTTTTTGCCTTAATTTTTTGAAAAATAAAATATTATTTTTGGTGCACATCAGTTACTAACCAGAATTTTTTTTACTTACATTTTTAGAAAAATAAAACTGGTTCACACCTGATAGTAAATGAAAAAAAAAAAAATTAAAGTAAAAAAAAAAAGTTATAGTCACCATCTGGTGTTCACCGGCTACTATCCAGAATTATTTATTTTTTTACTTCAATTTTTAGAAAAATAAAATGTTCTAACTGGTGCGCACCAGTTAGTGACTAGAGCTTTTTTTCTCCAATTTTTGGAAAAACATTTTTTTTCTTTAATGCCCCTTTAGGGGCTCCGTACCTTGGGGAGTAACACACAGAATCATTATTTTTAATTTTCCTAATGTGTCCCCCCGTTTGGATGATCAGAGTGAAAGGGTTAATAGAGGCCCTGCAGCCAATCAGAAGGGAGGATCGTGTTTAACGATCTCCCCGTTTAAGAGAACTGTACCCGTCTGGTGAAGATCCTGAAGGACTTAAAGGCAGACACACGTGTGTGTTTTTGACTCACACACATTGTCGTCTCTAACACAGCTCATGTTCGCCGTGTTTGTCGTGTTGCAGACAAATTAAAAGCCCCAGGCTCTGTTTTGGAAAAAAAACTTGCCTCTCGTTAGAGTCGTGTTGCTGCTCCTCCCGCGGTCTTCTCATTTACATGTTTACCTGCCAAAGCAACACAACACACCTCAACAGTGTTGTGTGAAGGTGACAGCGGGGTCACTCAGCTGGAAGACTACAGTCTGACTTTGGAAAAGCAGACGCCGCCTGCATCCGTGATCACGCGCTCCTCGGCGTAACGCGACTAATAAAGTTTGTTTATTCGCAGCACTTCAACCTAAACACAATATGTCAGCCAACACGGCCCACTTCAGGGCCTTTCTAAACGTCCTGAGTTAGTGCGCTGTAAACACGCCCCTCAGCGAGAAGATGGGATCCCATGTGCTTCACATGTGCCCGTTCGGCAGGATTTACCGCCGCCTGCTTCCATTCCAGCCCTGTGTTTGGGTTAGAAAGCTGCAGATAGGAACGCCACGCAGAGGCTATTTATAGACGACCCCGAGCGGCGAGAGCAGCCGGCGTCTGGACTGTCTTCTGCTGCCAGAAGAGCAGCAAACGTGAGTTCCTGGTGAGGACACGCCGCCCGAGGGTCACGGTGACGCTCCTCGCCGAGCAGCTTCCTGTCACTGTGTGTCAGCGCTGCTGCTCTTCATCAGGCTTTAAGCCTCACAGGAACCTGTGGGTTCTTATGTGGGGGGGCAGCATGTGGCTCCGCCTCCTCCCCAATCACCCTTTGATCTATTTTACTAAAGGATCTTTTAATCATCATTATGCAGTTTTAAACTCATAAAAAAGTCATTTTCTAGGACATAGTTTCTGCAGAGGGTCATCAGAAATTCACCTCTGAGTTGTGGGTGGGACCGTTGGCATGGAGCAGCTCCGCCCCCCTTCCCTTCCCCGTCGCTGAGAGCAGGGAGCTTGTCACAAATACATTTTTCCAACACTATTTTTAAAGGAGGCGGCAGGCAGTGTTTTTTTCAGAGCATTTTTGGTTCAATTATGTACATTTTCTCTGAGTGTGATTCGTAATTATGAACTAAGATTTAATAGCAAATATAAATGTTCTTCATTCATTCGTTAAAATCTGAGGTTGATTGGAGTTTAGTCAAGTTAGAAACGACTGAATCTTGATGTTTTTATCACAACAAAGCTGAAGCTGAAGGAGGAATTTTTAGTTTGATCAAATTTGACTAAACGTCCCCACACTACCACACTACCACCACCGTGTTTTACCGTCACTAATGCAGTCTCATTTTGACTCCAGAGGCAACACAAAAGCTGGAATTTTTAACGGTTGTTTCATTATTTTACAGATTCATTTTTAAAAGATGTTAAAATAAAAAAGGACCAAAACTTTTTTCTCCTTCAGTCTGTTGATGCATGAGTGAGAAGAAGCTCTCCACCATCACTGTGCCGTTCCTCTGTTCCTCTGTTCATCTCACGCGAAACTCCGCTCAAATCTTCCATCAAGCAGAAGCCTCAGCGGGAGAATTCTCCTTGTTTTAAGGTCTGTCTCTCTGCAGGAGCAGCCTTTGCTCCTCAGCGCTGCTGCGTGCCGAGAGGAGCGTTATCTGGCAGGAAGTGACTCTGAGGACAGATCCGATCACAGCCCAGTTTTCCTCAAACTCTAATCTCTCTGATGGCCGATCTGCCTAATGTGCCTCTCGCTGGTTTCTCCAGTTCTTCTCCTTTAGCTGAAGTGAAGGAAGTTTGTCCTTCTGCTCATATGAGTAACAGAATAAAAGTGTTATTTTCTGGATTCCTCCGTTGGAGGAACAAAAACATTCATTTTGACCTTCAACCTGAGCGGCCGCTCGCTTCTTTTTCTCTTCTAGCCTTTTAGCTTTAACCTTAAAATATATCGTGGATTTGATTCTGACAGCGTTTTCCCACAAAACTGAAATGTTTCTGACATTTCTGTCCAGAACCGACAGCAGGCTGCAGAACTATAATCCTCAATTACTACAAATAAAACAATCAATGTCCTCACCATTCAGTCAAAACTCAGTTCTTGCATCACAGTTTTGATATATAATTTGTTGGGCTGCGAACGTTAACGCATTAACACACGATTAATAAAAAGAATTAACACGTTAATATTTATTAATATAAATTAATCTCACCTCATGAACAGTCCTTCGCTTTACCTCGGCGGTTCAGACGGGCATTAACCGTTATTTATCTAATTTATACCATGGTTATTTGCAAAAGAAATAGTACTTTAGTACTTTAATCTTATTATTTTTTTGATTTTGATTGTTTTGTCAAAAAAAGTAGACTATTTGATCCATGGTAACACGTGAACGCGTCGCTGAGCCTCGACTGCAGCGACAAAAGAAAGTGATTTAAATCATTATGATACGTTAAATAAATCATCAGCTCAGAGAGAAAGTTCCTCTCTTACCGCCTGTTTTTGTCCAGAAGATGAATGAAAGTTTGTTTTTTAAGCAGCCAGTACACTGATTTAGAACATTTGGGGGAGGTGACCGATGTTCTTTACATTTATCTCTGCAGGTTTGTTACCTACGGCTGTATGTCAGTATCTTTGTTTTCTTGGAGAAAACCTGCAGACATAAAAGTCTTTAGAGTTCTGATTATCTGAATGTTGATGTGTTTCCTTCACACTAATTACACTTCTGAGTTAACACTATAAATGTGAGCATTTCAGACAATAAAAATGAAGGAAACAGTTTCTCTGGACGGTCTTTGTTCAAAATACGCATGTTGTTGACAAAAATTTACCTGGTAAAACATTGTGATTAATCGTGATTAATCACAACACAACAGTGTGATTAAAACGGCTATTTGTTATTTTTTTTATGGGTGGATATTAATAAAAAAATAAACGTAGTTTAGTGTGTGATTTTATATTGTAATTATTCACAGATATTAAGGTGTCAACAAATACTGTCACTTAAAAAATTGCAATTAATTGCGATTAATTTTTTCTAGATTTGCGATTAATTAGTTAAATGATTTTAATTGATTTCCGGCCTTAACTATTTGTGTATTTCAAGAAAGCAACAAAAAACTCAGAAAAAACATGAATAGTTTTATTTGCTAATAAACAAGTCATGAAAACTTTCAGTTGGTTTATTCTAAACCTGGGGCGGATTGTAAAGGTGGATTATATTCAAATTAACTGCACACAATTGTTCAAAGCCGATGAATTTTCATGCTTATAGTACCAAAAGAAAAAATACTGACAGTTTAATTTTATATAAAAGAAATACATTTTATCATTGAGGGTTTAAGGTGAGCAAACGGTGAACAAAGGTTGTTTATTCATAGTAAATCATTTACATGATGCAGTTTTACAACTAGTAGTTTTGATTGATATCAATGAGAAAAACATCTCTAAAGATGAAACCACGCCCACTCTGTCAGTCGATTCTTTTCTTTCCTCACAAAACGTGTCACTAATTAGTGTCTGAAGGTCTGGACGTGTTTGCTGTAGGAAGACCACAAACAGAACCAGAACACCAAATCCTGACCCAGTTTTTAACAATATTCATGAGGATGCATCTCTTTTTCCATCTAAAAGTTACACAAAATGTTTTGTTTTTGACTGTTTTTAAATATTTTAAATAAAAGAAAATGTATTCATTGATTTTAATAAAATTAACATTTAATGTTAAAAAAATATATTGTTCTAATTTTTAAATTCAGATTTATTTTTCATGAGGACAGGAAGGAGTTTTTAAAGTTTTTAGGTGTTTTTTGATTTTCATATTAACTTCATTTAATGCTTTTGCTGCTTCAAAGCTTCTGATGATTTCAGACTTTTTTCCAAAAATTATTAAAAATTATAATTAACTTAAAAAATGGAGGAAATGTGATTTTCAAACATTGTTTAACAGATATTTAGACTCAAAGAAATGTGAGAAATAATTACCATGCTGCATTTCCCATGATCCCACGGTGCTCGCCTCGACAGCAAAGCTGTATTTATTTATTTAAAACTTGTCATATTGATTATTTCCCTCACAATAACTCTCACAAATGAGAATGTGGGAGAAAAAAGGCTTGTTTAGTGTTGTGTTGTGATTGCAGAGCCTCTTTTGTTGTTTTTCTATAATTGCCTTCAATGAACCTCCTGAATGGCCGTCCTCCAAACCAACACAAACTCTGACAGAAAGTCTGTTTCAGCCACAATGAGGCTCTTAGAGGCCTCAGCCGCCGAGTTATTCCTGTCCAAATCTGACAGAGTCACTGCCCTTCATCCACAATTAAACCTTTATTTAAAAAAACGTCCTTTTCAACTTCCTGTTTGTCAGTAATTCACCTTTCTCTCCATCCTCCAGGAAAATCAAGACCAACTATTTCATCGTGTCTCTGGCGTTCGCTGACCTGCTGGTGTCGGTGTTGGTGATGCCGTTCGGCGCCATCGAGCTGGTCCACCAGCACTGGATCTACGGCGAGACCTTCTGCTTGGTGAGGACGTCGCTGGACGTCCTGCTGACCACTGCCTCCATCCTTCACCTGTGCTGCATCGCTCTGGACAGGTGAGGCCGCGTCCCGTCCTGGCTTTTCCCGTCGGGCTGTGAGACTGGGAGGGTTTATTTCAATCAGTGCTGAGCTGCTAATCCAAGAATTTCAGTTTGAACAAACGGTGCGATAAAGTGTGAGTGATGAAGAGGAGGATCCTTCATGTGATGCTTCGCTCTGAAAATGCTCAAAAGTGAAGGTTTATTCCTGGTTTGTTTTAGGAGATAAAACACGTCTTACTTTCATGTTTTTACATTTTGGAGGTTAAAATATTTCTTCTGAAGAGAAAATCTTCTTTTTTAAATATTCTCTGACTTTTTCAGCTCAAACCTTCCTCCTTGACTTTGTGACTGGACTCGACACTAAACATTCATTAGATTCAGGAATCGTGGCCACCAGCCAGACCGGAGCTCCTCCTGCACCACCTGAGCGCGGCAGGTTCTCGCTTTTCTGGAGATTCAGCAGTTTGAGAGCAGAACGCTGCCGGCTGATTTACATTTCATTACTTTAGAAGGAGAATGGAAACCTATTAGAGCTAAAGCTCCAGAAACTCCACAGAAATACGTAAACGGAGTGAAGCTGAGACTCTGGCAGGAGGACGAGCGGATTATTATTTTACTGATCTTTTCTCTCTTTTCACACGCCTCGATCTGTGCACGGCCGTGAACTGAGCGTAATGTGGAAACGGCGTGTTGCTCGGTAGTGGAGTGACGGTCAGAGAAACCTCACGCCGACCAGGAAGAGAAGCTCCTCCTCCCAGACGTCGGTCTCTCATCGACTCACAAACGCTTGACTTGTTCTTTGATTAAAGGAAGGACGCGCCAAACTGTCTCTCTGGGTTCAGAAGCTGAAAATTATGATTTTTGTGGATGTAATGTGACATTTTAAACTGCTAAACATAACTTTAACCGTGGGGATTCTACAATTAATCCTTCAGTTCAACCAATCAGAGCTGAATCTGCTTTACTTTTTTTATTTTATTGATCTGTTTCAAATAAAAGTTGCATTTTATGAAAACAAATCCACACAATCACGATTTGAACTTAATGCAACTTAAACTGTTTTTTTATTTATTGCTTCTCTATGAAGAAAATGACCTGAAATTATCCTTCAAGCTGACAAAACACAAATCTAACAATCGTAGAAATCACTCTGCAGAATGCAGCGTGTAATCCAAAAGTAGTGAGAGCAGCCAAAGAAATGTTTGGGATTATTTGATAAAGTAAGTAAAAATACACACTTTCTATTTAAACCAATGTCTGAATATATGTGATTGTGGTGCACCAAATATTTTGACAGTTTTGTCAAATTTATTCAACTTTTCTAACATTTTTTCTTAATTTTATGTGAGATTAGAGGAAGAAAAACAAAATGACTCAAACTCAAAACTAAAGTGATGTCAATTTGAATGATAAATATCTGAAAGTAAACATAAATATGAATATGTTTAATCTAAATAATTGAAAATCTAAAAATAAATCAAAAATTAAAATTAAAATACATATTTAAACTAAATATGAATTGAATATTAATGTTTAGTCAAAGTGTTAAGTTAAATTTAAATGCTCTGAAAATATGCTAAATATGCTAAATTGACCACGCCCATCCGACAGAGGGTCCTGTGGTCACATGCAAGATGGCGCCAGATGACAGATGGTAGCCGGAGGCGAAAAAAAAAAAATCCACTCCAGTCTTAACCGTCACCAACACACTTATATTCAAAAATAACTTTATTTTACTCCCTGGAGGTCCAGTAAAAGTCCCGCCTCTCTACTTTGGGCGGGAGGAGTTTAAGTATCGTGAGATCTGAGCGTGTGATTGGTGCGGCGTCTTGTCATGCGGCGGTCGTCCAACTCTGTCTTGTGAGATCTATTCATTTTTATGGCAAAGTTTGGTTTAACCATCAGCCACAATCCAACACAGTAGATGGAAATAGAAGTCATTACGTCAGCTTTTTATTATATTTAAACTCAAAAGTCTTACAATTCCGTACCCCCACCAGCAAACCTTTAGTTGGCTTTTAGTTCAGAGGTGGGACCGTCCGACTTTTCTAAACACAAAAGCGATCGGTTTCCAAACAGAAAGACAGAGAACATGAATAGATTTGCAGCTTTGTGTGAAACTTTTTACTTTGACTAATGTTAATAATCTTTATGGCTTTTTTTGCACTTATTTTCAGCATAAATGTATATATACAAAATATACTTAAACCTTAACACACTATAGATCCAGTTTCATGCTAAGTTTCTTTGTAAAGAAATCAACAAACAAGATTTTCAAAGTTCTTTTTATGCTAGTGCAAAATAAACTGCATCCACTGCTGCTGTTTTTATTTTATTATTTTTTTTTTGATTTAAGAACAACTGAAATCTTCTAACACTAATGCCGATTCTCCACCATTAAATTCTAAGAATTGTTGGTTTTATTCTGAGCAGCACAACAGCCACATTTATGAGTTTCAGCTGGTGAATATTTAACCTTTACTGCCCCCCCCCTCCCCCTACAGGCCAACTGCTGTAAAGTCACGATCAAATAAAACTCATCATCTGATTGACCGAATCAGATCAGATATTTAACAAACTTCTCAACAATCTGACAGACTTTGAGGAAAAAAGGCCAATTCTGTTTTTTTAACCTGCTGACCCATGAAAGAAACTGTCAGCCAGAAAAACACTGATTGACTGCAGCGGCCAAATTCACCGTGAATGAATAAATAAAGCAGGACGGGATCTTGCTTCAGCCATCATTCTTTGCTGGTGTGTCTCATTTAGTTGATGGATTCAGAAACATGGTCAACACTTTGTTAAATATGTGAAATCTCTGCGTGAATTTCCTGCTGCGGCAGCATTCACATCCTGGTCTTTTTTCTGAGTTTATGAGGGCCGACTCAAGGGGAGTTTGAGTGACGCTTCATTAACTGCTGGTCTAATCCTGCAGTTTTACGTAAGCACTCGCTGTCAGGCTCTTTCCGCCTGTCCGTCTGTCACCAAAGAGGCAGACATGATCGCTCGCCGCAAAATCTGACACCAGTAATTACAGGCGCATGCTCTGCAAGCAAGAAAACTGCAGAAACAAACTTCATATTCCTTAAGTTTGTCTCTATAACTGGAGGAGATACAGAGTTATTCAGATTCGAGGTGTTAACAGCATGTAATTTAGTTATTTTAAAGGACAGAGACACCTGAGAGGAGCAACAGAAGGTGGAAGGGGAGGTGGCGTAAGCAGCAGACAGTCAGGAGCTGATGGCGGTGAAGCTGTGTCAGGCTGTGGAGGCAGCAGCAGAATGAAGCTGCAGGCCAGAGGACTTAATGAAAACACCGTTTCCTCATTGCTGCTGCGGCACTTTTCATCCTCACCTCCACTAAACGGAAGCCTCATTTGTTTTTTTCTTTAATAGAAATGCACGATGTGTCAAAGTGACGCTTTACTGCAGAGTGTTTGATGGCGCTTTCAGCGTGGCGCCATCGACCTGCCTTTGGATGAAATACAGTTTGTTTTCAGTCTTTGCAAAGCATGTTTTTCACCAACTGCAGTTTCAAATTAAAAGAGTCACAGACTGGAGTCAGGGAAGTCCATCATGGCCCTCTTCTCCTCGTTAAGGTTCAGAGCTGCAGTCTAAAGCTGCAGTCACTGCCAGGACACAGAGAACCCCCAAACAAACAAACAAACAAACAAAAAACTCCAAATCTGGAAGGAGAATCATAAAAGTCTGAGTCAAAACTACTTGTTGTTCTTAGTTAGAGACACATTGACTTAAAAGGTGACAAACTTATGAGAAAAGATGACTTTTTAGTCTGTATTCTTTCAGTAAAATTAATTTATCATGTTTTAATTTTAATCTGCAACCAGTCTGAGGGCAATCTGTGGCTGCAACCAGTATGAGGGCAATCTGTGGCTGCAACCAGTCTGAGGGCACTCTGCAACCAGTCTGAGGGCAATCTGTGGCTTCAACCAGTCTGAGGGCAATCTGCAACCAGTCTGAGGGCAATCTGCAACCAGTCTGAGGGCAATCTGCAACCAGTCTGAGGGCAATCTGTGGCTGCAACCAGTCTGAGGGCAATCTGTGGCTGCAACCAGTCTGAGGGCAATCTGCAACCAGTCTGAGGGCAATCTCAGGGTAATCTGCTGCCAGTCTGAGGGCAATCTGAGACCAGTCTGAGGGCAATCTGAGACCAGTCTGAGAGCAATCTCAGGGTAATCTGCTGCCAGTCTGAGGGTAATTTACAGGCAGTCTGAATGTAATCTGCAGACTGTCATCTTCTGTGTTGGACCTCCCACTCATCTGTTCTCTAGACGTTCTGGTTTGGAAATGATCACAGGCAGGATTTAAAATGTTTCGATTTTGAACAGCATTAGAGTGGCGAGATCATGTCTGATTCTTGTAAATAAAACTTTACTTACTTGGGAAAACACTTAAATAATAAAAACATATTGTTCTCTGTAAGACGCTGCCTGTCAATTCAGTGTGTCTTAAATGGCAGCCATGCAGATGTAACGGTGCAGATGCAGCTGTGCAGACGCAGCTGTGCAGATGCAGCTGTGCAGATGCAGCTGTGCAGACGCAGCTGTGCAGACGCAGCCATGCAGATGCAGCTGTGCAGACGCAGCTGTGCAGACGCAGGCAGACAGCTCCAGCATCTCTTAAACATTCTGCATAAACACTGTTGAAAGCCGAGACGAGTCCAGCCGTTTCAGGCTGAACTGATATCACATTTAATCAAGAGAAACTTTATTTTTTTTACTTTGTTTTGGAAAAACAACAGAAACTGTTGGAGAATATCAAATATGTATTTTTTGATATATTGTAGAGTGTCATTTTTATCATATTTGCGTCTATGTATTGTTTTTTATTACTTTTTGGTCTCATGCAGTAAAATAAGATCATTCCTGTTAATGTTTAAATAACAACTTCTTTTATTATTTCATAAACTTGGAGATATAAGAACTTCTTTAAATCTTTAAAATTAACTTGTCAACATATAAAAAAGTAAAAAGGCTCAGAGACACAAACAATATATTTTTTATGAAAATAAGAAAAGCAATAAAATAAAAGTATGAAATAAACTTAAGTTAAAGTAAGAAGTTGGCTTCAGTCCAGGGAGGTTGATGGAGGAGGACAGAGGAGATTATTGGCTGTCCTGCTGCGTTTGGGAGGAAAATCAAAAAGTCTTCAGAGTTTTCAGATTCTTCTGCTGAGATCTCTTCTTTTGGTGTTTCAAAGCTTTAAATCTTTATTTAAAGGAGGTTCTGATTCGTTCCGTCTCCTTTCGAATCTATGAAACTGAAGAACACACAAACCGTCTTTGTAGAATGTTTCTGGACTTGAAGAGAATTTCGTGTTTCTCCTAAAGCTGTTCTTCTCAGCTCTGCACATGCTCAGACGGCGTGTCTGCAGCTGCAGAGCGAAGCTGTCAGTCATCTCATCACCTGAGCACCGCCGGCGGATCTGCGGTTCAAAGATCTCGTCTCCCGACGGCGTTGGCCGTTTTTCATTCGGGCTGTCGGCGAGCTCCACTTCAGCCTTTACCCGCCGGCCTGACCTCTGCTGCTGTTTGGCAGCAGCGTGGAGCTGCAGCAGAAGGAAGGCAGCACATGTGGGCGAACAAACAGTCTGCGATCGGCACGCCGAGCCGTTTCCGCACAGACGCATGCGGCATGTGTTTACAGTCTGTTTGCCATCTGCTGTTGGGTTTGTCTGCAGATCGTGGATGAGGATCGTTTCACGTCTGCGTCTTCATTTTTGCTCCAGAGCTTCCGCTCTTTACAGCTTTTTGAGAGAAGCGTCTGACAAACGTCGCCTCTTTTGTAGAAACGGATGTGCCAAAGCAAATATCTGAGGAGACACTGTTCATGCTTAAAGTAGTTTTTTAAAAGTTTGTTCTATTAGTTTTATAGAAATCACAATTAAAGATGTTTTTTAATTTGTTTCCCCTATTATTGCATAAAAGTCTAACATTTGTAAAAACAAAGATTCCAAACTTGAGTTTTAATTGTTTATATGTGATGAAGTGGGATTCTGCTGTTTCTGAATCCAAAAGAATGCAAGAGGATTCCAGACAAGAAGATTGGCTGGAACCAGAAGTTTGTTTGAAAAGTTTTTCCCTTTTTAAGCTTAAATGAAACTTTTTAAAATTCTAAGCACTTTTATGAACATCAGTTTTGTAAGAAACAGTCTTTGGCCTCATCTCTTTTGCTTATCTTGTTCACTAAAACGTTTTGTACTGGCAGCTGTAACTCTCACCATCTATTCACATTTGACTTTTAAAGGGTTATTTTACTGTTTTTCCTCCTATTTAGGTTATATTAACCCTTTAACACTGAAGATGATGCCATCAACACCTAAATAACACAAGCTCTTGACAAAAAGAAGCTTTTTGATTGTTTACGTGATCAGCTGATTCTGACTGGCGTGGGACGAAACATCGATATGGCAAAATATCGAAATATTTCATCTCCCAATGATTCCTGGTCTGTAATCGTTTTTTAAAATAATACCATAGAAGTCCACCAGGGGGCGCGTCTCACTGGAATGACAGTGAAATGTAGGAATGTTTGGTACCGGTTCCTGTCATCAGTTTTTACTGGACCGATACGTTTTCATCCGTAACGGTTTTGCTAACGGTGACGCCGTAGTGAAGCGGCAACAACGCGAACACGCCATCTTTGCTCGCTGCTTTTCCTGCTGACAATCAGTCGATCAACCAATTTATTATTTACAGAGTACCTTTAAAAGCAGGAGCAACCAAAGTGCTGGACAGGAAATAAAATACGAATAAAATCATGAAACAATAAAAACAGTAAAATCAATAAATTGGCATAAAATCAGTAACAGAACTGACACAGAACAAGGGAGAACATTCCAGAGTCGTCTCGTGTGATATTAACAGGATGAAAGTTCATGTTGTTCCTCAATAATAGTAAAGTAACGAAAATAAAATTTTAAATAATTCTTTTTTATTTCAGCGATTGCTCTTTAAGTGAGGAGAACATTTCATATTCTCAGCATTTTAGTTCTAAATTTGTTTATTTTTTACCTTAAAGTTTATTTTATTATTACAAAAACATGTTAATATTTATTGATAATTTTATTTTGCTGTTGCAAATAACATCAAATTAACATATTGTGTTCTTAAAGAAGGTTTCAGGGAAAACAAAAATATGTATTTGTTTACAAAATAGTAACATATCATAGATTACCATAGTAATATATTGATTGTTGCAATATTTGTCATATCGTGATACGACTGTTAAACACCAGTCCTCAATTTGAAGGTTGTGGAATGGTCGTCTCTGTTAAACAAATACATTTTTATTTTTATTTTTTAAGTTACCACACTAGGTAATGTTATGACGTTGTTTTTATTGTTTTTTATACTTATTTATACTTTTAATATTGATATTTTTAAGTCTTTTGTGTCTCTTGTGGACCTTGAGTCTGTATTAAAGTATCCATATCGGTATCGTGAGACATTTATCGTTATTGCATCTTGAGTTACTCCGAGATTCTGACCTAAAGAAAAACACAGATATACAAAACTGCATAAATCCACTTTTCTCCATGACAGAATCAGCTGATTTATGTTGATTGCATAAACTCCTTACTACTGTAAAGTGTTGCGTACCGGCGCAAACTCTCAGCATCAGAATTCCGTTCGTCGCATAAACGGTTGACGAGTTCCGATAATCCAAAGAATGGAGCTAAAGCTCTTTAGCTAAAGAATGAACGACCTCCGTGACCTCCATGAGTCTTCGTCTTCCACGAGTTAGAGCCTGAAAGTGAGCAACTTCTGCTTTCGTTTCCGACGGATGTCAGGCACCATCTTGTCTGCAGCCAGATCCATCCGGAGAAGATACAGATCCAGTTTGATATCCTGAGATTAACCAAGGTTTCACTCCAGACGTAATATTCTCATTCAAATGAAGTCATCTTTAAGATGATTTAACGTCTTTCTTGCTGAGTCATTTCTCCTTCAACGAGCTGTCAGAGTGCCTCAGTGCTCCAGGTGACAGATCAGGTGGAAGGAGTCGTCTCCGACACTTTTATCCTTCTGAAGAGACCAGAGGACGAGGCCTGCTGTTGTCGTTTGGAGCCTCCAGCATCCAGAATGAAGCAGATTTATGGGAAGAGAGCCAGTCAGGAAAAACACAGAGCAAGAGGGAAAACAACATATCTCCGTAGTATATAATAAATCTTTGATGGGAAGCATCTGTTGGCTGCATCACCCAAAGAGAAAGTATAAACAGAGACAAAGCAGCAACAGGCTTTGGAAAAAGAAACACTCAACTTTTCACAATAAGAGCTTTTTTCTTTTTTTTTTATTCTAAAAACAATTCAAATGATCACTTCTTTCATTGATCGAAGATCCTTCAAAGCAGCCCTCAGAGCAGTCTCCCCGACTCAAATCAAACTTTTCGTTGTGCTGGAGCCCATTGTGATGCTGTCAGGAAAATCTGTGCAGGAGGAGAAAAACGTCCTTTTGGACGCCGCCCGTTTGTGCACAGACCTGTGAAGACCCTTTTATCTCGCTTTGGTGGAGACATCCCCGTCTGGTCTCCTCCACTCATGCAGGTTAACATGCGAGCTGTGGGGGCCGGTCCCCCCGGCGCGTCTGACCGCAGAGATGTTCACGCCGCGCAGAGGTTTGATGAATATGTTTGTCACTTTATACATCACAGCTCTCATGTCGTCGTTTTACAGAAACACTGTTTAAAACTTTAAAGTCATTCAAGAAATCAGCTAGAAAAGAAAACCAGAAAACAGCTGTTGGAAATTTTTTTTTTTTTTTTTTTAAATTCTCGTTATGAAAAGGGCTGTCACGCAATTTTTATATGTTTGCGATTAATTAATCGTGACTTGTATTAACTAATCTATTTTAATCACATTTATTTTTAACTTACAAACTGCTGTAAAAAGTCTGATTTTGAGATATTTCCCTTTAATCTCATGACATTGTGTTGCTACAACTAAATGAGTCACTAACTTCCATTTACTTTTACTCTAACAAAGGGTATTCTTTCAATCTCGAACTATTAAGAAAAAAGCAAAACATCCGATTGAAGTTGACTGGAGGAGTTTACGATTGTAGAGATTTTTTTATTTTTTATTCAAGATGGTGGTGTCTTCTTGGGGTCATAGGTCAACCAAACTTTAGTTGTGGTTGTATACTAAACCTGGCGGCTTCTGTGAGAAATTTAGTGAAGATCGCTCAATCTTTTTTCCATGCTAAAAAGAGAAAATCTGCACATTTCAAACTTTGCAGCAAAAGGTCACCAAGCTGGAGCCATCCCATAATAACTTCTAAACTTCATTAAATTTCCCCGTTGTGTGTTTGGATGATTTTGTCCTGAGATGAGTGTGTGGTGAGGGTGACATTTTCACTCAAAGATGCAGAAAAAAAGAAAAACTAAATAAAAAGATTGTTGTCCTGCAGTCCTGGACAGAATAATGATCGAATAAAAATATAGAAATTGCCACAGCTGAACAAAAGTCTTAAAATATTCCTAGTTTGATTGGAAAAAAGTGTGAAATAACTATGTTACCAAGAAAACAGTTTTAGTAGAAATTCTCTGAATTGGAGCGAAGCTGCTGCAGTAAAACGCCGTGAGGTCCAAACCGATTTAATGACTGAAAGCAGAAAAACTCATTTCTCTGCTGCAAAAGAGAAAACAAAAATGTACATTTCACTGCAGTGAAAAGACAAAGAAGAGCAGAATATCTAAAAAAGAGATTTAAAAACAAGTCAAAAAGAAGCATGAAGCCGACGTGAATTGAAAGTGACAGAAAAAGCATCTGTTGCCTCTGGTGTGTTCCCGCCGCTACGACCCGGGAGGAGAAAGGGGGCCGTCCTGAAAGAAAGAGGAGGAAACGGCAAAGCAATCCGAGAAGGAGAAAGAACGCGGACAACAAGTGAGCAGCTGCGACATGAAGCGTCTTATTCATCTCATGTGTGCAGAAGAAGCTGAAAAGGGCTGAATGGCGATGAATTGGAGCTAAAAATAGCTGAATCGCCATGAGGAGGATGCTCCTGCATCAACGCAGGCAGTGACACGACTAACTCGCATCCATGAGAGAAAAAGGATGTCTTCACAGGAGCAGAATGACATCTTTCTCTCTTTTCTTTGTTGTTTTTGCTTTTTACAATCGTTTAGAAAGTAACAAAAAGCTGTTTAACTTTTGACAGACAGTAAAAGCTGTTTTTTTTTCCTCATATTCGTCAAGAAAACTCATTTGTCCTGTAAGATTGAACGCAGCCGTGACATTTCTGTCCAGCAGAACTTTGTTAGCAGATGTTATCAATTCAAGTGGAGAAGAGAGGAGAAAGGAGGACGTGGAGAGAGGCTGTTCAGTCCAAGGACAAAGATTGAGTTTCCACTCAAGACACGATCCTTCTGAAGCAGAAGATGGAGGCATAATGTTCTGAACGCTAATGTGGATTTTTGCTTCTCTTATCATTTTTTAACCAGTAATTGCTGAAAAAAAATAATTAATTTGTTTATTCGATAAACAAGCTAAAAAAGATGGACGTTAGGAGCTCTTTAGAAATAGTTTGGGTTCATTTTTAAGGTTTGTTCTTGTTATTTAGAGTCTCTACAAACAGAACGAGAGCTCGAGTTTCCCACAATGTCAGAGTTATTTTCTATAAACGGTTTTCTATTGAACCGCTGAGATAAAAAGGTTTATTTTGAGGGTCCGCACATTTGCAGATGATGTGGTTCTTTTGATGAATTCGACCTTTAACCTCCACTGAAGCCGTTCTCTGTTGAATGTGAATCAACGAGAACATAGAACTATTTTTTCAAGCATTTGTTTTGCCCCTTTTTGCGTCTGACGAGACTCGGAGGAGCATAACATAAAGTGTATTCTTGTCCTAACTTTAAATTAACAAAATCACCAAAAGAATGTCTCCATAATAAAAGATGCATTTCATTTAGAAGAAAGTGATAAACAATAAACAACAATAACTGGAAGAGGTGAAGCAAAAGGAACAAACCAGAAAATAAAAAACAAGTAGATCAAATACCAACAAACTAGATCCTGATGGATTCCGGACGAGCCCCCAATTGATATTACTCCCCGTCTAGGGGATTGTACAATGATGTAACATTAAAAAAAGAAAAATATACAAACAATATAACACTCTCCCAAACAAGCCCAGGCTAAAAATAATCTGGGAATGTATTTACAAAATCACTTAAAACTATACAAAAATAACCAAAGTATTTGAATGCTGAGCTGGAGGTCCTCGTCCAATCAGGTGCTCCGGACAATTTGGGCACCAATCTGCCATTAAAGATGGGAAACAAGGAAAGACAGTAAAACCCTCAACTGCAGCAAACAGAAAACATTTCAAATTTCATGTCCACAGCTGTAAAATCAAAACAGCAAAAAAGTTTTTATTTCTGTTAGTCAGGTTAATTATCACAATTAATTGACAAATTCAAATTTTGGTATTTCCTGACACTGGAAACGTGCTACCTTGGCGTCGACTTGGGACTAGAAGTCCCACATTTTTTTTATTATTGACTCCTCCCACTGAAGTTCCAAACAGGAAGTGGCTCCAAGAAGAAAAAATTCCATAGAGAAAATTTCATGTAGAAGATTAACAGCTGTTACTCAGTCATTCTATTGTTCAGAAGAACCATTCTTAACTTTTTCTTGATAATACTTTTACCTTTTTAAGTAGTTCAAGTTCTAAACTGACCAATCAGGCGCCTCAATAAAAGTAGGTGGAGCCTAGTGGCCCTCATGTCCAACGTTGAAAATGTTTGACAGATTTTGTGACATCTGCTTCAAAGCGGTGGAGTTCACGCACATGCTCAGTGTGAACGTAGCAGATGTCCAGTCTGCATGAACCAAAACCTTTGGACGCGACGTTATCGCAGCTCAGACTGACAGAACTACGACAAACTCAAACCAAACCTGAACCCAGACAGGAATCAGAGCGAAGAGCAAATGCAGGAACACAATCCAAACAACTGAACAAGACAAGCAAACATGAGTGGAGTGACGAGGGAAACAAACCGCCGATCCTCTCAAAGCGTTCTCAGGACTCGACCTGTGTGGATGTTTGGAGCTGCAGCCATCTGCTCCCCAAAACCCCGTCCTTCAGCAGCATGGGAACCGCGCTCTGCCGGCTCAGATACCAGCTCTCAAATAAATATTGTCAGCATAAAAATGCCAGGAATAAACAGAAAGTGATGGTTTGCAGATCAAAGGCGCAGCGGGGGCATTTAAACGCTTTGTGGTGGGGGCACGCTGCCACTCGTCCGGGCCGTCTCTGCTTCCAATCTCTGAAAGTGGGTCTGTGGGACGTCCCGGTTCCAGCAGGCTGCAGCGGGGCCGGGCCGAGGCTGGGGAGTCATGGTGGTGATGGGAAGGGGGGCGTCACTCACGTTCGCAACATCTCAACACAGCTGCTTCAGGAATTCTTGACCTTTTTTTTTAGAGCACATGGCGACCACACACAGTTCACACACCCACTCCAGATTACGTGGCGTCCGTGGCGTCCCCACGCACGGCGAGGCACAAACGTTCAGTCAGAATTGAGCTTTCATTCACATAAAAAAAGGAGCTGTTTCTACACCAGAAACAGGAAGTAAACATCCTGATGAGCGTCGTTTGGGGTTGATAAAGCGTTTTTAATCATAGCTGGAGCCTCACGCTGAAGGTCATTTTGGTATTAATCAGGGTTTTTATGCTGAAATAATCACATTTGACTCAGAAATGAACTCAAAACCTGATCAGAATTCATCACATTTACTTCAAAATAAAAGCCTGTTTGTAGAAATGTGTTGATTTTTTTTTTTATTTTAACTTTTTTGTTTCTTCAATTGGACACATCTAAGCAGTGAGAAAACCTTTAAGGTGGTGTTGACCTCATTGAAGGCCGACGTCGTTAAAGCGTCTGAGAGATTGGAGCTGCTTGAAAGGGTTAAAAGAAAACTCTCACATGGGATGAGTTTTAAAGTATGTGGTGAGGGTGACATTTTCACTTAAAGATGCAGTAAGAAAGAAGAATTACACAGAAAGATCTTATTCTGCAGTCCAGGACAGAATAAAAATATAGAAATGGCCACAGCTAAATAAACTGCTGGAAAAGTCTTTAAAAGATACATAGAAAGCATTGAGATCTTGAGTTTGATAAGAAAAAAGTGTGAAATAACTCAGCGATACATTTTTTATGTTACCAAGAAAACAGTTTTAGTAGAAATTCTCTGAATTGGAGCGAAGCTGCTGCAGTAAAACGCTGTGAGATCCAAACCGTTCTGGATTTATTTGCTGAAAGCAGAAAAATTAATTTCCTGCAAATGAGTAAATGAAAATGTACATTTCACTGCACTGAAAAGCTGAATATCTAAGAAAAAGATTTTTAAAAAAGTCAAAAAGAATCAGAATTCGTCTGTCCTAAAAACTCCTGAGAGATTGGAGCTGCAGACATAGTTTTGGTCAGATGCTGCATGCACTAAAAAGTGTCATAAGACGGCTCTTACATAGGATATTCCAAGGAAAAACTGTGAAAATGAAAATTTAAGGGAACAACTTTATGCTTTGTGCACACGTTTCAAGAGAACTCAAGAGAGGCTGAGCTCATGACGTAGAAAATAAAAATTTTTGTCTCAAATCAAATTAAATTCACTTTGGCTCTGGAGCCACAAGAGGCTGATTTACCTCTGATTAAAGAAAAATCCAACTTTTTTCATCATGAAAAGCAGCTGTAGAATAAAAGTAAGTAAAAGTAGAGTAAAATAACTCAAACAGTTAATGTGTCCCTTTAGGTTCCTGCGGCAGCTGCAATTCCTCCACGTCGTACTAAAGCACTACGACAGATTTTTGAGCTGCGAGTTCCACCGAGAACCAAGTTCAGGTCAGCAAGCACAGCCAGAATTCACTTAGGGTTATGAGGTGGATTTTCTATTTTTAGACAAATTGAAGGATTTTAAATGCACCTTATAGTTCAAAAAATATAGTAAGTGTCACTTAATTTCCTCTGATTTCATTAGAAAAACCAAAAAACTGAAAAATAAGCATTTTTTAATTCTGCTGACATTACACCACTTACTTTACCACATCAAGATGATCCAATAAGACAAAGGACGTCTTTTATTTTGAAGGGAAGTCATGTGAACTCCTTTCAAAAATGATAAACTATTTCATATTTCAAAAAAAGCTATTTTCTCTTCATTTTTAAATTTTATTCATGCCAAAAACAATAACAGTTTCTAAATATTTATCCTAAAAGTAACAATGACATAAAACAAATCAGTGTTTTATTTTTCTAAAGGGGGAAAGAAGAATTTGTGGCTCCAGACGGGTTGTAGTTGGAGAGAATAATAAATCTTTAGGGGTTACAGGATACAGAACCTTGTTTTAGAAGTTCCTGTGTGGAGGATCCTCCTCAGGAAAAAACAGAGTTAAGAAAATAAGAAAAAAAATAGAGATTAAAATTAAAAACGTGAATAATTCTAATGGACACAAAAGAATTAAAATAATCGCAAACATGAAGAGAACATTTAAAGAAGATAAAATGTATAAAACTATTGATATGTTAAATAAAGATGATCCACATGATACGATGGAATCACATGTTGGTGTTTGGACTTTTAGATTGTGTGTTTTCAGCGTCTTTTTTCTGCACAGCAGCATCTTTCCGGACTCAGTCCCACCTGAAATTGTCCCTTCCCTCTTCCCCTCCGCTCTTTTCCTCCTCCTCTCTTTCAGCTCTCCGTTCATTCACAGTATTTCCTCTTCAACTTTTCAATCCCATTCAGTGCGTCGGGTCTCCAGGATATCGCGGCGTGACAGCAGGCCGGGTGTTCCCATGTCCCGCCTGATATCGGCTCTCTGCACACAAACGCACACAAGCTGGTGACGAATGGCATCACAGCCAGCGTTTGTGTGCAGACTTCAAAGGGAGTTACACTTTGTTTCACACAAAGAGAATCCTTTTTAAAGGTTTGACTTGAAAGAAGTCCAGATTTGGTCGTTTTAAAGAAAAAGCCGATTCAGAGAGTCAAATATTATATTTGAAAACATATTTTTAAGTCCAGTTTTGGTCATTTTTTAGAAATGTTTGTTTTTCGATGAAGTTTCTCCTTCATCCAGATGACATCGTCTTGAAGTTGGATCATGGCCTCAAAAACAGATTTTTAGGACATAATATGTTGATGGAAGTTCTCTTCACTAACAGGACGAACCACAGACCAACTTTAATTTAGTTATTACTCTTGAACTTTTGCAAACTTTGCCAAAAAAATTAATAGCTAAAACGCTAAAGTTCATAGCTGAAAATGCTGATAGCTGAAAACACTGAAGCTGATAGCTGAAAATGCTGGAGCAGATAAATGAAAACGTTGGAATTAATAGCTGAAAACGCTGACACTGATAGCTGAAAACACTGAAGCTGGTAGCTGAAATATCAGAAGCTGATAGCCAGCTAAAACATTAGGTAAATGCCAAATTACCCTTAAAAAAAACTAAAAAAAACATACTTAGGTTAGCCAAAACAGCTAGCATGTAGCTGAAAAATTAGTTAAACTCCAATTCAGAATAATTTTTTTTAGTAAATGTCAAAATAGTCCATAAAACTGCAGAATGCCAATTTTTAAAACTTTAAAACTGTAACTTTTTCTCATAATTATGAATGAAAAGGCAGGGATATTATTCTAGAATAAATCAACTTTAACCTTAAATAACTTTTAATATTTTTTCAATATTTACTCTTCATAAAAACATATTTTTTCAAAATTATACAAGTTAGAAATTAACACAAGATAACATCGGGTCATTAATAACAATAAAATAAAATGATCTGGAGGGCCGGATAGAATTACCCCGAGGGCCAGATCCGGCCCCCGGGCCGTGACTTTGACACATGTGATCTACAGGACTGTAAATACTATAATATTGATGTTCTCTCCTGGAGTTCCTTTACTCTCTTGTCTTTCATCAGAAGGAGAAGACTGGAGTCGAGTCGTAATGACATGTTGTGAGCCGGCTCCTCGCCGTGAAGTCTGCTGGCGACCGTCACGCTGCAGATGGGCTTCTGGCTCCGCTGACTGCTGTTGATCCCACGCTCACCTTCACGATATCTCTCTGCAGGTACTACGCTATCTGCTGCCAGCCTCTGGTCTACCGGAACAAAATGACGCCGATGCGAGTGGCTCTGATGATCGGTGGCTGCTGGGTCATCCCCACGTTCATCTCCTTCCTGCCCATCATGCAGGGCTGGAACAGCATCGGCATCGACCACGTGGTGAGTGCTGCCGCTGAGCGTGTGGTGACGGTCTGCAGACGACCCGGGTCTGTGCCGCTGAAACAGAGCTTTGCTGCAGAAGAACTGAAGGAAAACAAGTCGCCAACATAACGTGCTTCCACGCAAACTGTAGTGTGGAGGAGCATTGTTTACAGCAGGGAGGGAGGGACGGCCTCCTGTGTTGCCACGGAAACAACATCAACATGTTAAACACAGAGACAGAAGGATGAAGTAAACTACAACCACAGAGATCACACAGATGCTCCATGTTCATCTGAAACTGTGACAAAGTTCTGTCTACAATAGAATAGAATAGAATAGAATAGAATAGAATAGAATAGAATAGAATAGAATAGAATAGAATAGAATAGATGTCATGCTTGTTTTAGCAGCCTGGGTACTAACTGTTGAATTACAAGAATAAAATGTATTCATGACTTTACGACATTAAAACTCGTAACATTGATTTCTTTGGTGCCCTAATACTCTGTTCAGGTTATGTTTATGGATGTTTCTGTTGCTCTCAAGTTTTAATTTACTATCCAAACATGGAGGAACTGAACCAGGAGGACTCAACCTGGAGAAGAAGATGCAAAGAAGGTCAGACCTCCGTGGACTCAGGTCAGAGGTCACGATCCAACAGTCAACTTGAGGACAAACATGGATCCATGGGCGAGTTGAAGGAGAAAGACACTTGGAACATCTGGAGGATCCACTAGATGTTCTGATGAATCTGGACTCACACCAACAGACTTTCAGGACCAATAAAACGTGCAGTCGGACACGGCGGTGGTGGGGTAATAATATGGGGCTGCTGTGGATGATTTGATGTCATTGTAACCATGGATTCTGTCATCTACAAGACTGAAGAGGACTTGGTTACTCAGGATAGCAGTGAAGTGTTTGTTTGGAGGGAATACCGTCAGTCAGATTCTGTCTCCCTGGTTTCTGATTATATTTATTGGAGTTTTTGATTGCCTGTTAGAGGAGGCGCTGGCGTTTGCTCGAGGCGTCGAGCTTCCTGTCATCAGGGTCATTTGTTTGGTCATTTGTCCTGCATAAGATGATCAAAACTCTTCCTCTTCTCCTCTAATCTACTGATAAAGTTTAGCAAAACAGTGAAGTTCAAGCTCTGCAGCGGCGGCGTCTCTCTGCGGGTCTAATTAAAACAGTTTGAATATTTGAAGCCAGGCAGTTCTGGCACCAGCCAAACTCCAGAACTCAAAGCCACCAGAGCTCAGGTGACGAGAGACAGACTGTGGGCGCGTCTCCGAGGGGCTTTTATTTAAAGGTTTTGTGGAGTATTCAGCTTTTTTTGAGAATTCACACCAAAGATCATGAAAGGGACAAGAGTTTGGGAGATTTGGGTTTTTGTAATAATGGTTAGGGAGCAGTCATGTTTGTGGTATTTATTGAATTACAGTGAGATTCAAACCTTCAAAACATTTGTAATGTCATCAATAAACATTCAGAGGACCTGTTCAGATCCAAAACACCTGAACCGAGTTGGTCTGCTGCTACACTTGCTGGACTGTAAATTCACTTTAATCTCATAGTATTACTTTATTTTTCTACTTCTTTTGTGGTCTTTATCAATAAAATTTTCAATTTACGAGATTTAAAGTTGTGAATTTTCAACTTTTTCTCGTAAATGTATGTCTTAAATCTCGTAATATTCTTTTTTTTTGCTGGCCCCGACACCCCGCTGTACTCAAACAAGCATTTCAAATCTCACAGTAAAACTGAACGATGCCGTTTTAACCATTAAAAACACAATTTATTAATATATGTCACGTTATTACAGCGATGAATCCAAAGCGTTCATGAGTCGGATTAACATTTTTGTCTTTCTGTTTAATTTAGAAACTAAAAATTGATGTGAAAACTGCATCACCTGAGGAGTAACAGCAGTAATTTAACAGAGAAAGAGTCAGAAAACATTTGAGCAGTTTTGCAAAAACATCTCATTTAACGGGGAGCCTGAAGCAGATCTTCTCAGGGTATCGATGTCCCTCATAAATGACAATTTCATTATGCATCCAGATGAACAGCGTTTGTCTTCATCACAGTGTGGATGTTTACGAAAGCAGTAAAGAACAAAACTACACGTTAAACATATTTAGCTTTAAAAACCTGCATGTAAAAATATTCATGTTCAGTAGTCCGGCTCTGTGCATAGAGAGATCATCTGTTTTCCTCATACGTGCATGAAGTAGGAATAAAATCCACATCTTCAGGCTCACGTGTCGGGAATCCCAACACGTCCAGATTGTTTTACACTCAGACATTCATAAAACGTCATTCATAAAGTGCTGCTCCAGTTTTTATTCATGGGGGAGTGAAGCTTTCAATCAGCGTTTATCTCTTCATGTCGGCGCTCTGAGCTGCAGCGAGCCGCACCGATTGGAGGAGAACATCGTCTTGAAACATTATTGTAACTCTTCCTGTGTTTGACGTCAGATCGAGGAGAGGCGCCACAGCGGGGGCAGCAACACCACCTCCTGTGTCTTCATGGTCAACAAGCCATACGCGCTCACCTGCTCCCTGGTGGCCTTCTACATCCCCCTGGTGCTGATGGTGCTGGCCTACCAGAGGATCTACGTCACGGCGCGGGCCCACGCCCTGCAGATCAGCATGCTGCAGCGCGCGGGGGGCGCCGGGGGCCCCGACTCGGCCGACCATCAGCGCAACCACCGCATGCGGACAGAGACGAAGGCGGCAAAGACTCTCTGCATCATCATGGGCTGCTTCTGCCTTTGCTGGGCGCCGTTCTTCGTCACCAACGTGGTGGACCCGTTTATAGACTACAGGGTGCCGGACCAGCTGTGGACCGCCTGTCTGTGGCTGGGCTACATCAACTCCATGCTGAACCCCATCCTCTACGCCTTCCTCAACAAGTCCTTCCGCCGTGCCTTCCTCATCATCCTGTGCTGTGGGAGAAAGAGGTACCGACGGCCGTCCATCCTGACGTCGGGCGCCGCCTGCGCAGCCACGCAGATCAATGGCTCCACGCACGTCCTCAAGTAAGACCTCTACGATGTTTTACGGTGCGCTTCTACTTCTGACATGAAGCTGACATGAAGTTCAGGGAAAAAGTGGTTTGCTCTTCTTTAAAGGAGCCAAAAAAAAGTACAGAGTCCCACCTCTACGTTCAGAAAAATACAGCTTTTTTTGTTTTTGTAGCTTTTAAATGTTCACAATAATTACATTGTAACAATGGTACATATTTTTCTGTTAAAATGTTTTTTATTTCACTTCTAAGAGCAGCACATACAAGTTCTTATTAAAATAAAATACTCTGAGTTGAATTGGATCCTCCTGCAGCAGGTTGACTGGAATTCAAAACTCAAGGAAAGTTTATTTTATTATAACTTTACTTCACCTTCTTTCTATTTCTCTTTTTGTAGAGTCTATTTTTTAAATCTATACATGTAAAAACAATTCCAAACTTAAAGAACATCTGAGCAAAAAAGAGACTCTCTGGTGCAGCAATAGATAAGAAAATTCACAAGAAAAGTGACAAAATTCTTGGTCTTTGTGATTGTGTGAAACTGTTTGAACAGGTGGTGAAAAAATGATTCTTCCATGATCCGGATAAAGATCAAAAACCCTGAACCTGTGTCGTTCCATGTGGAAATTGTCCCTGATTTCACAGATTTGTGTCTCCAGCTTGTCGTGATCTGTGAGTCCCAGTGCGATGCAGCTCCCAGCTGCAGGAACCGCCGTCTCCTGCTTGTTCTCGGTTGGCGCTATAGATTTGGCATTTTAATTTGCTGGTGTGAGAGTCGTCGACAAAAGGTTAAGCGTTTGCAGAATCAAACATACGCGTGCTGTCGGCGAGAAAAGAAAAGAGCTGCCAGAAAACAAGCCGTTAGCGTTTGATAGCCGCACAACATATTTCATGTTTTCCCACAATCCCCTCTTGGCCAAAACAAAGCGCCTCAGACCTTCTGTCCATCACAAATGTTGCTTTGAAGTGCATCATGGGACGCCAGATGAAGGTTAAATTAAAACCCATCAGAGGATTCTGGTCCGTCTTGGTTTGTTGGGGTCTCGTATCAGGAGTGAAGCGTGTTTGTGTGCAAACATGTGCTTTAATTAGCGGAGGTCAGGGAGGTGGGTTCATCTGCATGCTGCTCTCCATCTCAGCAGGTTTCTCTGATCTTCATCGGCAGAAAGGTCGTGACTGCACAAACCGAAGCCGTGATAATAAACAGACCGGGGAGAAGAGGTGCTTCTAATTTGAATAAAAATGAAATTAAAGTCAATTTTTAAAGATTATCCGTCTTTAAAAATCCAAAAATATGAGTTTCATGAAAAATGTGTCATCTTGTTTGTTGCTGAAGCTGCAGCTCGTGTGTGAAACTACAGAAACTGTGGTTGTCTCTGAACATATCTGAGTTAAGTGTTGAAAGGAGAAGCTCCCACACGGTCAGGACACAGAAACAGAGAAAATCTTCCACTGACTGTGATTTTAGGAAGATGAAAAGTTATTTGAAACTATTAGAAAAATCATCATTTTGATGCTTTTTTTACAACTGAGTGATTAAACTAAACAAATCATAAAATATTTAGTAGTTAAAGCTATAATCTGCCCTCACTGCCCCCATTGATCCCCCCTCACTGGCTGCTACATGCCCCTCCCTCTCCCCCCTAAATCTCCCCTTCTGACCCCGCCCCACCGGTCAAATTCTCATAAAAAAAACACATTTTCCAAAATAGAAACTTTTGTGTTTGTTTTATCTCCATAGCAACCACTATATTTTTTGGTTGTCTAGATGAGACAAACAGATTTATGTCATTTTTAGAAGAATCTGCAAAAGCAAATTTTTCAAATTTCCTTAGCAACCGAGGTTTTTCTTAGCCACGCCCACCTTCCTACAATAGTAACATCATGTGACGTATTGTTTCGTTCAGCTTGAGACAAGGATTAATATTTTACATTTTCACTGTCTCCCGGTAAAAAGTTTGTGAGCAAAAGAGAAATTATGCTTTTTCGAGCTCGCCATTCGAACATTATTCAAAATCTACAACTTCTAATTAAAAACTGTTTTCTCAATTAGCTTTCCAATGCTTGAAGATTTACAAAGGGATAGATTGAAATAGGTACTAATTGTGATTTTTTTAAAACATATAAATATATATATATATATATATTCAACAAAGGTCAGCAAGTTTGTATCTTTTTTGCATTGAATATTTCACACTTTGCTACAAATTGGCTGCCAAGCCGTAGGTCATGTGGGCATCCCAAAATGATTTTTAAACTTCCTTTGGATATTCCTGAAACTTGTGTTATGGTTTTTTTAGTGCATTTTGAAATATTTTTGGGGCCCCATCAGGAGATTTTGGCAACAGTCATTTTGGTGTTTTTTCCAGCTGTCATGTCACCATTCTTCTTAGGATTTTTTAGAGTTTTTGCTCTCAGTAAGAATGCCAAAACAGTTTCCTCCAGGACGACTGCAGGACACAACGATCTGAAAAAAGTCAAAACATTTGACTTTTCCTGCCTTTTTTGACAGCTAAACTACGCAACTCATGAAATGAAAACCACCAAATATATCCAGTTTGTTTTGTTTTTAATTGCTTCATTCATTAGGGGACAAACACCCCCCCCCCCTTATGAAATAAATAATTGCCCCTCTGGGTCCAGAGGTGGGTCTACTAATTAACAGGAAATTACTGTTCACACATGGCCCAGCAAATGTGAGCATTATAGTCAATCAAACATTAAATACGTTGATTTCATTCTTTATGATTAAAATAAATAAGTAATAATAAAAAACCCAAACTGTTGTACAGGTTGACGTTTACAGTTCTCTGCGTCTTTAAACGAAAACGCCCCGTAAGCGTTTGGCGCTCCGAGGAGAGCTGCTGTCTTCATCTGTATTCACAGCCTGATGATGATAAATCTGCCTCCCCAGCAGGCCGAGGAGGGAGGACACCTCATACTTGTGCTCCTGACGGCGTATTAGCTCACTCCATTAAACGCAGTGACTGCACATCTGCTGCTCTCTGCCAGGACATGTGTCTGAAGCTTGAAGCTCCGTCAGACACAAAAAAATCAAGAAGAATAGAAAACAGTGGAGTAAGATCAAATGATTAATCAAAAAGAAAAAAAAATCAGGTAAAAATGTTGACTGTACATGAGAACTGGACTGAGTGACCAAACAGGAAGTGGCTCCAAGAGGTCCCACAGACTTCTATAGAGGAATAAACAGCTGTTACTCAGAATAAACATTCTTAACATCTTATTGATAATATTCTATTTTTTATATATATATTTTTCTGTAGTTCAAAGTGACCAAGCAGATGTCTTAGTTTAAAAGTAGGCGGAGCTTAATGGCTCACACACGTTCAAACGTTCAAGTGGTAGTGGGCGTGGTCTTCCAACAAGCTCACTCCCGATAGAAGCTCGAACCAATCACAGCTCATGGCGGTTTCTGGCTTTAATATGGCTCCATCCATATTGTGAAAAAATGGCAACTTAAAAATAATATTAGAAAGAAAAATAGTGACTGAATTAACTTTATTTGGTTGGAGGCAGAAGTAAAATAATTGAGTCCCCACAGTTCTCATGGACAGTTGATGGATTAAAGTTTTAAAATGTGCAGAAAAGGACAAAAAGTGAAAAAATGTAAAGAGACGGATAGAAAAAAACTTTTGATTTGATTGAAAAACAAAAGTAGAAGTAAAAGATGGAAAACTGAAATTGTTAAAAGGATGAGTAAATTTAAAGCATCTATAAAGATTAAAAACAGGAAGAGAGAAGAGAAGGAGGTCCAGAGGAAAGAGATGGATTGATGCTGCAGAATCAGAGATGAATCCAGAAAAGTTTCTATCAAAAAGCAGCAGAAACTGATTCTTCTGGATAGGAGGGAGAAGACTCGCCGACGAGGAACTTAAAACCCATCCTGAGTGTGAGTGTTGGCCGCCTCCCCTCCGTGTGACCCGTGTGGTTTATGTCCGCCTCTCAGAGCTCTGCAGACCTCTTCCATCATCGGTGACCAGCGGTCTCCGGCGCCCGCGGAGCGGTGAAGCCGCGGGCTCAGCGGGGCGGCGTGCTCCTCTTGACCAAAGAAAACGTTTCCAAAACCGGGAGAGTTCTGACTTCTACTCAGTTTCTACTCTAAATAAGGTCAACTTTCTACTGGAACCTTCAATAATGATTACTTGGAGTATTTTTGAGTTTTTAATAAATCATCTTCTTTTATTTTGTCCCGATCAATTTGTAATAAAATAAAAGCTAATGACAGTGAACCCCAGAGACTTTTGGATTGAATCCCCTCCATGACAGACACACATCCGCTGATCCGCCTTCAATTAAAACTCACTTCTTTTTAAATGGAATCAATTAATCCACTTTTGCATTTTAAATTGAAAGGAATGGAGCTCATGTCAGCTGGAGTAAATGGGCTCATCCGGATGAAAGATGACTGACGTGTTTGCAGGACAAACTGGTTGATTGATCTGCAGCCCAACGATCAGACGCTTTGATTGGAGATGAAAACTGATCACAACAAATACACAACCCCACAAATAAACTGCTTTTTATCTAGTGGAATTACATTTCTTATGTTTTAGAAAAGTTAGAAGAAGTTTGTGGAGGTAAATTGTGCTGATAAACATTTGAAAAGGTTTTAATAGAGAAATTTATTCGTGTTAAAATCCTGTTTTTCCCTCATGTGATAAGACAGTACAACTCCCTGACTGAACATCAAAAGAAAACCGCTTTGAGTTTTAATGTTCGAAAGTTTTAGGGTTTTTATTGTATTATTTTTTATTATATTTTTACTTTTTTAACAAACACACTTGATTTTTGTTTAAGTTTTTTATTTTTTTATTCATTTTTATGTTCGTGTGGTTATTTGAAGCTGCTGGCCGCCTTTAAATTTCCTTTGGGAATAATAAAGCTTCTACTCTTAAAAAAATAAATTAATAAAAAATGTCATTTTTTTAAAAGCCTGTAAGACTTTAAATTAAAATGACACAAGTAAATTAAGCTGATACTTATTTTTTTATTCCAAATTTAACGTGAAAGTTTCTAATAGTTTTTAACTTTAAAATGTTTGTTTTAAAACAAAAATACAAATATTCACAATAGAAAATTGTCATATTGTCTCTCGATATAAATTCTTCTATAGAACATAAACAGTTTAGCCGAGCTTTCCTGATTTTTTAGACATTTTTTCAGATTGTTTTGGTCGTCTCTTTGCTTTGTTTTTGAATTTATACATTTTTATTTTATCTCTAAATCTCTAAATGATTGCTATAAAACATAAAAACTGTTTGATCACTTTTTTTACAGTAAAAATGACAAAAACACCATTTGAAATAGATTTTTAGGACAGTTTATTTAATTGCATGATCATTTATTTTAATCCATAAACAAGTGTGCTAAATAGATGGAGGTCAAGCACTGCCACAAAAACAAACGTAAAGAAAAACAATTATAGCGAATTGTAAAGCAGAATAACTAAAACTCAGAAAAACCCAGAACTAGAAGTGTTGATTTTCATCAGGATGTTTGTTCCAGATGGAAACAGAAACAGAAAAAGCAGCGAAGCTTCTCCTTTCCGTATCGGTTTCTTCTGTGCAGCTGGAGTTTGTTCTGCAGACGTAAAGCTGTCACAGAGTCTGCAGATCGCTGCAAACAAGCAGCTCGTCTTATATTTACAGTCGCCTGCTGCGGTCGGGAATATCGTCTTTGCGCACGGAGCTTAATGCAATGAGAGTTCTGCTGAACTTTAAAATATACAGATGGATCAGAATCAGAGTTCGGTGTACGACGCTCTGAAAAGACCGTCGTCGTGGCGATGAGCGTTTAAATCCGTGTTTACTTCCACGTGTGTGAAATCAGCGCCGCATTCAGACGGTATATCTGGTATTGTCTCGGGATGTATCGCGATATATATTGTGATACGTATCGTATTGTCAGACTCACTGTAAAGCCAAAGTGTCTACAAAGGATGTGAGAAATCAGACTTTCTCTTCCTAAAAACCTATTTTACTTTAATAGTTTGAACTTTGGTTACATTCAGTCTTTACTCAGACTCTAAAACACACTTTGGCGTTTTGATATTTGTACCAAAACTTTAGTTATAATTCTAGATGTGGGATTTTTGAGAGTTTTTCAGGGATAAATGTTGTCTAATTTCTAAATAACAGATATTTGAGCTGCTTTTGTTAGAGGATGAATATATTGATGTGCTCTTTGTGTCTCCTCCACTCTGTAAATGTTTAATCTCTCAGATAAATGTCCACTTATGTAAGCTGCGTTTCCTCCTGTGACCTCTTTAACCTTTAATACTGTAGATCACGCAGTAATGGGGCTTTAAAGCCGCTGTTATGAAGCTCTTTCATCCATTGTCTGTCTGACAACCAAACCAAATATTTCTACAGCCTCAACGCTTTATTCCATTCATGTTCTCTCCAGTTTAAGCCAAATATCATTTGGATGGAAGTTCTTTCTGTTTGGAAATGTGCTGTTTGCTGCATTGACGTTTTAGTGCATTTGTTGTTGGGAGCTTCTGGTCGGACCAGATAAAATCAGAGCAGAAGCTAATCTTACAGCCTGCAGGCAAAGAGAGAAAAAAAACGTTCACTTCAAGCTATTTTTCACGTTTGTTTACCTCTTAAAGACAATAAATTTCTCCGAACACAAACAAACGCAGACACAGAGAAAAACAGAAAAATGTGGAATCTCTTCCGTTCCTCCAGGCAAAGTTCACCTGTTATCATCGATTGGTTCTCAGGGTTTATTAAAGTCCGCCCATCCAGAGCATGAACACGCTCCAGAAACAGAAAATTTGACTTAATTCTGGATCACATTTAAGCTTCTTTATTCAGAACTTGATCACATTTGGAATGAAATCAGAAAGCTATCAGGATAAAGTGAGACAAGTGCAGTGTTTCTGTATCACTGAGCTTGTTCTGTTTGCTGCTGTGTGGTTACAGCAGATCAGGCCTCAGGCTAACGCCTGCTCGGTGTGATAGGACCCCCAGTCGCCTCCATCGCCGCTCACTGACTCCTCCTTTTCGGGGAGATTTCTCCGCGTCCACGCGTCCGCCTCACTGGGTCTGATGCGGCTTCGCGGAGCGTCGATAAAAGCGGAAAACAAAGTTGGGATGGTGTGAAAAAGACGATGGGAGGTGGAGCGGCTCCGGACGCACAGCAGGTTCAGCAAAAGCTCGTTGTGTTCGCTCCACAGTGTTTTGACTCACGGATGCCAGATTTCTGCTCAAGCTTTTCTACCTTTTTCTTCTTAACCCTTTGGTTTCTAGTGGGGCTGTCGATCAATGTTTAGGTTGATTCATGAATCTGACTATTTAACATGTTATGTTTGAATGCGTGTTTATCCTATTTATTTAGAACAGGAGATCAGAGCCAAGAAAGCAAAACGGATAAAAACACAAAGGTTTAAAAAGAAATGAATGTTTTTTATCCAAGTTCTTCTGACTAAAGATCCAGTAGATCCATGACAAGAAGATCATAAACGAAGACCCAGCAGCACTTCAATAGAAATGGAACAACTAGAAAAGACTCACAGTCTTTTCATCTGAACGGACAGCAGTGTTTCCAACGGAAAACGTGTTTTACAAACTATTTTTTTTTTATCTTTAGTGGAAAAAAGCCCTAAAAACTTTAGATTAACTTTTTACAGACGCGTTGCGGTACGACTCCATCATGCTAGCAGACGGTCATGTGACGTCACATCATAGATCACATGATTTCATAATGTTTTAAATATTAATTATGTATTTTTAATCAAATTGTCAACTAGATTTAAAACATTTTTTAAACTGAACATGTTTCAATAAATTTGATACTTGATGAGTTTTATTTTGAAATTAAGAACCTTCACCCTCACTTTACTTTGAAAATTTACATATTTAGATTACTTATTTTGATTATTTTATCTAGATTATTTACCAAAAATCCAACAATATTCTTCATTTTTAACGTATCACGAAATGTGTCTCTCCATACGATACGTATCACGATATGTGTCTCTCCATACGATACGTATCACGATATGTGTCTCTCCATACGATACGTATCACGATCTGTGTCTGTCCATACGATACGTATCACGATATGTGTCTCTCCATACGATACGTATCACGATATGTGTCCCTCGATACGATACGTATCACGATATGTGTCTCTCCATACGATACGTATCACGATATGTGTCCCTCGATACGATACGTATCACGATATATGTCTCTCCATACGATACGTATCACGATATGTGTCTCTCCATACGATACGTATCACGATATGTGTCTCTCCATACGATACGTATCACGATATGTGTCTCTCCATACGATACATATCACGATCTGTGTCTCTCGATACGATACATATCACGATATGTGTCTCTCCATACGATACGTATCACGATATGTGTCTCTCCATACGATACACGATATACTCCAATACTTTACCAGAACAATTTATCCCTTTTATTTTCTAGAGTACGACTTAGAAAAAAATCTCACTCAGGACTCTCATAAATAATTAAACATCGTTTTGTTACCATTTTGAAACAATAAAAGTATTGCCAAACAAAATATCGTGATTTATCGCCAAATTAATTTTTTCCCTACACCCCTATATTTACTATACTTAACTGTATTTGTGATGATGCTAAATAGCCTTTTCTGACGTCTCAAGTCTTCGTACTTTTAGTTTTTGGAACACGTATCGGAGTATATGAATATTTGTTACAACCTTGATATCTATCAGTCTATACTTTCTTTAAGTTTTTTTTATCAAATTGTATTTAAACTGTCCTGTTTCCAAACAGCAGAGCTGTTTTTTATTGTTATTTTTCTTCTTGGTGGTCAAATTGTTGTTTTTTTCTTATTGTTCCGGTTCGTTTAGATTTTATTTTCTCCTGCACACAGAAACAAACATCCATTAGGAAGAGGTTACCAGAAACAGAGGATGTAGGGATTCTGTTTGACATCTTTATCCCCCTTAAACACTATTAAACACATGATACCAAATGTTTACTTCACACTTTAAATTAGTTTTCTTTTCTCTCAGAATATTAAGAACTCCTCGAGCTGTAATGTGAGGATTCTGCTGACATTTTCCTGTAACTGAAGTTGCTTTTATGCCAAGCATCTGTTGCTTTATGGCCTCGTCGCTGCACTGAGGCAGGCATGGCGAAGGGATTATGCATATTAATAACCACAACACGCCTTTTTGCTTTTATGCTTAACTCTGTTTCCTAAATCCAAGCATGTTTACATTTCATGTTTGATGCGGATCGTTTTGCTTTTAAAATGGTAAAGAGGGTCACACAAACACTCTGAGAAAGAGATGGGATGGAAGATGCAGGAAAATTTGTTTCCAAACAGAAAAAATGTTTTTTTCTCTGCACTCTAGATTTTTAGGAGTTTCTGGAACAAAAGAAAAAAGAAAAAAAAAAGTTTAATAATAAAATATTTACTAGTTAAAGCTTGAAAACATGTGATTCTTTATCTTAAAATATGAAACAAACTCTTCAATTCAAACTAATCTATTTTGATATTATTCTACAGATAGTTTGAAAATCTAGCTGCATCAAAGATGAACAGAATTATTGAAAAATGTCAGCATTTTATTGCAGATGCTCCATTTGTCTCTGGATTGAACCTAAACTGAGAACACTTTGAGAAATCCTCAACAACTCTCAGTTTTTCTCTTTTCTCTTAAAGATTCCATCACGTTCTAATTCTGGAAACATGAAAGCTTTACAGTTCGAGCCCCTCGGCTCTGAGCTCAAATAAAACCACGGAAACATCCTCGGGACAAACAGGCGTCAAAACGGCACCGAAACAAGATTTATTTACACAACTGTTATCTCAGGTCCATGCATCAGTTTGGGTTTGGAATAAATCTGCAACCTTTAATGCTTAAAGAGCCACTTGGGTCGATTGCCCACTAAAAAGAATTTTTATTTATGTTGTTGTTATTTTTATGAGAAATATAAATAAATAATTGATTTTTGGCATAAAATTAAACAAACTTTAAGAGAAATTTGTTTTTTGTCCCCAAATATGAATTTTAGTAGAGGTTCACATAACTTCCTTTCAAAATAAAAGACTTCCTGTGTCACTTAGGATCATCTTGATGGAGTAAAGCTAGTGGTAGGTAGTATGATGTCACCAATAATAAAAAATAACATTTTATTTTAAAAGTATGTGTTAGCCAGGAATTCATACATCTAACTATCTAAAATAAAAACAGAGCTAATTGTGTTTTTTTAACCAGGAGGTTCACTGAAATGTACTAAATGTAATGTTCTCAATTGTCGAACCACTACGGCTACTGTGCTCTGGAGGCTCGCAGAGTGATACGTTATTTTACTTTTTTTTAACTTTACAGTTACTTTTTTAAGCTAAAAACTTTTCGTCAACCAGAGAGCCACAATGGAGGGGTAGAAGATCTGGAATGTTATTCTGGAGCCGCAGGTTGTTGACTTTTGGTATAAATGAAACATAAACATAAAGAGAAAATAGTCTTTTTCAAAATATGAAACCGTTTATAACTTATGACAGAGGTTCACATGAAATCCTTTCAAAATAAAAGACATCTCTTACCACATTTCAATGCAGACAATGTAGTAATGGGTGGTATGATGTCAGTAGCTATTTAAAAAAAACTGTTTATTTTCCCTTTTTGGTGCATCTCAGCATGAAATTCGTAAATCTAATTAACTACGATTAAATCAGAACTGGTTCTGTGATTTTTCTAACAATAAACTACACTTAAAAACCTTGAATTTGTTCAAAAATATGAATTCTGGTTCTGATCTCCACTTGATTTTAGAAAATCTGTTTCAGTCCGACTGAAACCCGAACTGGTTGTTGGAGCTTTACTGCTACCATAGTCAGGAGTCTCACAGATTACTTTCCTTTTTTTATTTACTTTCCTACTATTTACTTTACAGCTACTTGTAATACAAAAACGTTTTTTCTTAACCAGAGAGCCACAGTAGAGAGTTAAAAGAGCCACATGTGGCTCCGGAGCCTCAGGTTACAGACCCCTGGACTAAAGGAGGATATAAGATGAACCGAGCATGTGCCTCTCCACCACACCTCCTGAAGCCTTTAGACCTCCATCAGCTGGTCTCCATCAGCTGATTCCCGTCAGCTGGTGGCCGTCAGCAGGTTTGAGGACGTTTCTGCGTCCACAAAGGCTTCAACACACTAACTATGTAGCCCAGAGGACGTCGTGGGTTGAAGTACCTCGTGAAAGTCGATTGGTTTGCGTCCGACACTTGTTGATCGCTCCTGAAATTCTGATGATTTCATGCAGAAACTCCGCCCCACGCCAGCTCAGACTTCCTCTCCTTCCTGCTGTCTGATGGTTAAACTAACCTGATTTTTCCCTTTTCTCTCCTCCCTTCCCTCCTGCCCTTGTTTCCCTCCTTCTAACATTTTTTCTCCTCATCTTTCCCGCATTTTCTTACTTTTATTTCCTTTCCCATTTATGTCCTTTAATGTTGGTTTTTGTTGTCGTTTCCTCGTCTTCACTTCCACCGTCACTTCCTCTTGTGTCCTCCCCTCTTCCTCTTCCTCCCGTCTCTCCAGCGGCTGCTCCTCTGCCTCCAAGCTGCTGCTCTGGTTCTGCAACACCAGACCAGTTCCTGTGTAGCTGCTGTGTTTTAGGGCCTCTCCAGGTTCTGTCAAGTGAGTCGGCTTCCTCACACTCTCACACTAACTAACCCGGATACTCTTTGCTTCGTCTGTGTCCGTGTTTCTGCACACTAACAGACTGCACGCTCCAGGTTTTTGGTTCTGGTGTTGTGGTCGGTCCATGAGGATGAGTGGAGGTGAAAACGCACGTTGACGTATGAATATCTTGTGCGTGCACACACGTGTTTTGTGGTTTCTGCAGTCCGCCTCTGTGTTTGCATATCTCCCTAAAGCAGATGCTCAGGCGGCTGGAAGACGCTTTGCTTTTTGCATTTAAGACATTATTGCAAACATTCATGTTTTACTGCAGGAGTTTCTGGACTCTAAAACCTGCATGTTCTCCATGTTGCTGATTAAACACCACATCTATCTGATCATCAGGCTGTGCAGAGGCGTAATGAGAGTCATTACAGGCAGGTGTGTTTGAAGATCCACTCTGATGAAAATTGTTTCTGTGACATTTTTCTAATGATGGAAGACATATATGAAGAGAATTCAGCTAAATTGCATTTTTGAGTATTTTCTTATCCACATCATGAAAAAGATTTGTACTTGTGTAGAAAATACAGTGGGCGGGGCCTTGAGCTCCCTGCTCTGCTCCATTCTGATGCAGACAAATAGATCTGAGAACATCTTTGTTTTCCTCGTCTGAGCTGGAATCTGGATCAAAACTGTGCGACCTACTCATTCTCATCCCACCTGGTCAAACATGGATGCATGAATCTGGCCCCCTCTGAACCACTTTTTGTCTTTTTATTTGTCCCCAACTCGTCATTTTTTGATGTGCTGGTTGTTCCCAATAAATTATAGGTCCCCAACCCCATGGATGCACGGTACCAGATGTGGAACCAGTACTGGGCTAGGGTTATAGTATCAGTACTGGGATAGGGTTATAGTACCAGTATTGGGCTAGGGTTATGGTTCCAGTACTGGGCTAGGGTTATGGTTCCAGTACTGGGCTAGGGTTATAGTACCAGTATTGGGCTAGGGTTAAGGTTCCAGTACTGGGCTAGGGTTATGGTACCAGTACTGGGCTAGGGTTATGGTACCAATACTGGGATAGGGTTATAGTACCAGTATTGGGCTAGGGTTAAGGTTCCAGTACTGGGCTAGGGTTATGGTACCAGTACTGGGCTAGGGTTATAGTACCAGTATTGGGCTAGGGTTATAGTACCAGTACTGGGCTAGGGTTATAGTACCAGTACTGGGCTAGGGTTAAGGTTCCAGTACTGGGTTAGGGTTAAGGTTTCAGTACTGGGCTAGGGTTATAGTACCAGTACTGGGCTAGGGTTATGGTTCCAGTGCTGGGCTAGGGTTATAGTACCAGTACTGGGCTAGGGTTATAGTACCAGTACTGGGCTAGGGTTAAGGTTCCAGTACTGGGCTAGAGTTATAGTACCAGTACTGGGCTAGAGTTTTAGTACCAGTACTGGGATAGGGTTATAGTACCATTACTTGTATTTTGTAATAATCTTACATGTCATCAAGTTGCAAACCCCCCGTACAGATCTGGCAGGTTATACACATATGGTACCTACACCAGTACCGGGTTAGAAATAGGGTTAGGGTACCAGTCCATTACAGCGTCCAGAGGGTTGTGGACTCCTTACTAGTCTATGCATTTTTCCCTGTCTGTGGCCTGGTACCAAGTGGTCTTATGACCGGTCGGTACATGTTTGTGGCCTGGAGGTTGTGAACCCCTGATTTAATCCCAGCATGTCAATAACACACAATTTGGGGACACCCCAAACAGGGCCTGAACCATAAGTCCATATATGAATAGTTGGGAGTAAGAATGCATTGCTACAGCTAGATAGATCCCATATGGCTCCCTGTTTTTGTTGCAGTGCTAATGTGAACTAGGTAGCGGTTGTGAGCTAGGGACAAAGCACAAAAACGGAGAGCTCTCACTTATTGGTGATGGGAAGGGGGTAGGGGACAACTCTGATGAATTTCTATTGAACCCCCGCCGCTCTGCAGAAACTATGTCCTAGATGTTGCCTAAAAATAGCATATTCTTAATTAAAGGACACTAGGAATACTTTGAAGATAGATAAAAGATCATCTTTTAAGGCATAAAAAGCATCCAGGATGGCGGCTCCTGAGGTTTAGAAACAATGACTGAACATTTATGAACATTTATGAACATTTATGATGTATTTGCTTTCAAAGCTGAAGCCTTCATCCCTTTTAGAAAGGCTCACGTTGTCTCCAGAGATAGAGCAGAAGATTGACAGCTGGTAGAATCAGCCGAGTCAAAACAGTTAAGAGGTCAGCTGCCGGTCGATAAATTCTTGCTCCGCCCCCTCCTGACCGCTTGACCTTGGGTGGTAGATATTGAACAAAACAACAATGTTGTTGATGGAAGTTTCCTCAGAGGAGCGCCGCAGAGAAAAGACCTGCACCTCTGTGGTTGAAGGGGATCAGACAGACGTCTGAGAAACAAACCTGTCAGGTCCAAACCGGAGAGACGTCCGGACAGATCGGAGACGGATGCAGACGAGGAGACGATGTCATGAAGAGGAGAAATATGATGACAGTACAGAGCAAACGTTTTTAAAGGTGGACGTGAATCATATTTAAGGTTTATGTGAGCCGACAGAAACAGATAAATGACATCTTTATACTGAATAACAGGCTTTGTTTTGATTTTCTTGATCCGTTTCTCCGTCCGTCTTCATTCTCTTTATTTGTCGCTTTGAAACCGGTTCTGCTTTGAAGTCTTTTCCTTTTTGTGTTCCTCAGTTTTGCTCAGAAATAAAAAGTCACAACATTAAATCAGCAGTTATGGAATGAAGAGATGGAATTCCCTTCAACATAAACAGCGGTTTTATTCTGCAATGGGGAAAATCCACATAATATTCAACTTTATTTTTATTTTTTTACAACTACTCACTATCTTTTCGTTTACGGCCACACCCCCCTGAACACGCCGATCCCACGCCGCTGGGAAAAGCAGGAGCTGTGAGTTTAAAAGAACCCATCTCGAAGGCTATTAAACTTACAAACTGACCAATCAGATGACTCAATAAAAGTAGGTGGAGCCTGTATCCAGTGTTCAAAACGTTTACAGATTTCGTGTAGCCTGCTTTTAAGTAGGAGGGGTGTGTCCTTCCAAAGTCCTGACTGGTGAGAGTGGTCGCCATAGAAACATGGCTTACTCACGACGTCTGGATCCAACATGGCGACATCCGTATTATGAAATGATGGCGACTGATTTGACTTCATTTAGTTGGCGCTGGAATTAAATCGTTTTCAATGGATGACGTCATTCATTAGGATCCTTCATTACAGGAAGTGGCAAAATTGCACTAAAATAATCCACAAAACTTCAAGACCAGCAGAGCGAAACGGCATCATATCGAGGGAAAACTGTGCAGTTTCAAAAATATTCTGGATATTTTTATTTATAAATACATGCAAACCTGCAGCCACACAAACACCTTTGGTCAACCTGGCGAAAAAAAAACATCTGTTCAGTTTTAAAAAGACATTTTGTCATAAGTGTGTAAAAAAAAGTCACATCTGGTTCTGGTTCACTCTGGTCACTTTTGGGTCAGAAAGGCTCCAGCTGACACCACCATCTGTGACAAAGCAGAGGAGAAAGGTGCCTCCGAAGTCGCCATGGCAACTGGAGAAATGTGTGCTCTGGGAGTAATCTTCTGGAATGTAAACAATTGAGAAGGCTGGGTATCTGAGCAGAAAACGCTTCACCTGATGCCCTCTGGAAGAATGAAGTCTTAACTATTATCTTTACAACTGGAACATTTATTTTCGTTTTTCTGTGAGCAGAAGTAAAAAAGAAAACAGTCAGACAGAAATAGATAATGACACGTGTGCTGATGAATGCAGCCAAACAAATGTCTGCTCCATCAGAACTTCCCAGTGTGAGGCGAACAAAGAGGATGACGAGGACGAGCCTCTTCCTCTCAGACAGAAACATGACAGTATAATCATCTGGAACCGGATTCTGTTTCTGTGCTGAAGGAAATCCCAGTGAACTTTGAGAGTTTAAACGAGAGAGAAAAGTGTGAAAATGTTTATTTGTGTCTGAGAAAAGTGGATAAAGTTTTTTAGATTTTTAGAGCTTCTAAAATCAGAAGTTTGCAGATCTATTCCAGGTCATTTTTTGAGCCCAATTTCCACAATACACAAGTGAACACTATAAATATTTCACATTTTCAAACCTCTCATGCCTGAATTTATCTTAAAAAATTCAAAGTGTTTTCTTTTCAAAGTGATGCTAAATGAAGTGAAGTCTGGATGAAATGATGCGTAGCGAATGATCGCCCTGCGGCGTGAAGGGTTAAACGGTAAATACAGTTCTGAGAATTGGAGATGGAATCAGTTCTCCTTCACTCGGTTCTGTCACGTTTGACAGTCGTGGTCGTCTGGGTGGAAAGACGCCGAGTCAGCGCTCATGTCAGCCATGCCGGGGGCCAAACGCCTTCAGAGGATGATTTGAAAGCAAAGAGACGGAGCAAAAGGAGACGGTCATGTGATCTTGTTTTCCTGCGTCTCCTCTCTGATGCTCTGGTGTCTGCGGGCGAGATGCTCGACTCGGATGACATCGCCGCTCGCCGCCGCTCGTCCCCCCAGGGTGGGTTTGGTGGGGCGGCGTCTCCAGGATGTACCGGTCTCTCTCTGAACTCTGGTTTCTTAGATCCTCATACGAGCAAAGTCACCTTAGAAACCTTCAAAATAAGAGCCCATCAGACGTTTCTGTCTAGTTGCTACAAAATAAAAGTGGTTATAACTGAAGTAAATTTTCTGTCTGCACCTGTTTTTATGGATTTCAGTCTAAAAACATGTAATTTTTCTTCAGTCCATTAATAAAACAGAAGCGTGACCCGAGTCTAGTCCTGTGTGGTTCTGGACTGAAGGAGGACTCTGATGGACCAACCCAACGGCTGCGGACTCCAGCGCCATTTTCAGAGCTATAAGTGAGCAGTTATGATAGCTCTTTAAATGGTACTGCAGTAAGCATCACATGAGCATCAGCTCCGCGACGGAAGGAGCCTTCATGAGGTCTGCAACCAAACTGTTTCTCATCAGCCTGTTTTATTTTGGAGAACTTCTGTCTGTTCAGTTCTTGCAGGAGGAAACACTTTGACTTCCTGATTCTTCTTTTCTTTTGCTGCCTCCTTTAAAGTGATCCAAATACTGAGACTTCCTGATTGAAGCACTTTAAAAAGTGTCTAATTGTGTTGACGGCTGAGATACTTATATCTAAACAGTCCGTTTTCATGTCAACAATCTCATCATTTCACGTCACAGCTGACAGGAATTGTGAACAAAAGGGGGCGTGGCATTTCAGACTTAAAGGGCGTATTCCAATGTCTGTTTCAGACTTGTTTGTCCCGCCTATTTGCCTGCTTTGAGTGATGTCATATCCTGCCAGAACCATCAGTTCTTTCACAGCAGTATTTATTTGCACCAGTTGTTAGTTTTTCCACTTAAAAAGATGCAAGAGGCATACCCCAACTGTGAGAGACAACTGAGTTAATTTGTTTTTCTATAATTTCTCTATCTTTATTTCTTGTAATCACTTGTTTCTTTCATCCTTTTCCAAATCTTTGAGTGCTTTATTCCTCAAATGTATCTGTTTTTGTAAATATTCTATTTTCACACTCATAACCTGTTCTTTTCTTTTTATTTTTCTGGTAGAATCACTCATTTGTCTAACTTTAATTTGTGTCCGTCGACATTCCCATGGTCCGTTTATGTCATATTTCTCTTTGGAGCAAATATTGACTGGGGAGAATAATGGTGGAGTTTGAGGTTTTTCCCCTTTTTCTCTCCATTCCCTTCATTTGTGCTGTAGACGGGAGCGCCTGTAGGTTTGTCCTGCTGAAAAGCTCATCCATGCATTCAAAGAATAGATGCGGTCGGACTTTTGTTGCCGCGGAAACCAAGATTGAAGCTTCCCTGCTAAAAGCTGGATCCTGGAAGCTCCAAACGGAATGACTTGTGTTCTTGTTGGGGGCAAAGTCGTGACGCTGACGTGGAGACCGTCCGCATCGCCGGTCGGCGCCGTCTCCGCCTCTTTCATCCTCCTCTTTAAAGCTGAGCGTCTCTGAGCAGTGAATCCTCCAGAGGAGGTTTTATGACTCTGCTAAATCATTGCCGTGTTTTTCATTTTTACTGCCCTCTCGGGTTGGATGTTATTATTGTTGCTGGTTATTGGAAAGAGATATACTGGGGCTCATATGTGAGGCTGTTCAGTCTACAAGAAACATTTTATTAATGGAAAACTCTTGTGAGTAAAAGTAAATGAAGCAAACTGGATTAAATAAAAACAATCGATTGTGAGCTTGATGAGATGATATACTGTGCTGGTAATCGTCTCTGCATCAATTTTATCTCTTTATTGGAAAAAGTTCAGCTCTGGAGAGAATTCAGCTTTAAGAATCGACATGAATATCAGAGAGAAAACTCCAACAAAAAATGAGTCACACAAGGACGGTTCATCCAGGAAAGAAGCAGAAGAACATAGAAAGAAAGTCAGACCTCAGTGGACTTAGTTCAGGTAAAAGTTCATCATCAAAAAGAAGAAAAAGACATAGAAACATGCATCCCCGAATGTTTGCATAAATATTCTGATGAGACAAAAAAGGAACTCTGTAGGAGGAACGTCCCCAAACATCTGGACTCAAACTACCACAGATTTCCGGAACAAGAGTCAAACATGGAAATCTGTACTCAAGCTGAAGGTCCCAAAGGAGAGCGTCTAACCATCAGATGAAGCAGCAGAGATGATTTGATCAAACCCTGAAACTATCTCTGCTGGTTTACACCTGGACTCAAAGTGAGGGAAGCATGTGAGACTCTGACCGGCGGGACGGTTGGAAACTACATTTATGTCTGCTCTGTCTGCTCTGTGTCTGCTCTGTCTGCTCTGTCTGCTCTGTCTGCTCTGTCTGCTCTGTCTGCTCTGTAACTGTTGTTTCTGCTGCCTGCTCTGTGTATTCTGTCTGCTCTGTCTGCTCTGCCCAGATGAAAAGTATCAAACACAGTGAACAGCAGCCATGCATCTGGCACACATGCACACATGCCCACCACACACAGAGCCACACGTCAGACTTGTACCATCTGTGTTTGTGTTAACAAAATCTTTTATTCGTGTTCTGGAGGATCCTGATTTGACCACCAAAAAAACAGAAAACCAAGAATCCAGAATAAATCTTAATGAGTTTCTGCTCACAAATGCAAAAAAACCCTCAACTTTAGTTTATTAAAAACTCATACACCCTTTAAGGACAACGTTAAAACTCTGAGAGCAAATAAATCAATAAAACGCCTACAGACGTTACAGTACAAACGAGGCAGTAAAGGGGGACTTGAAGTCCTGGTTCAGTGGTGGCTCCTTCTCCCATCGTTTACAACCATATTTAGTTATAGTTGTTTGTTGTGTTCAAGCTTTTTGTGCTCACATGACTTTTTTATGTTTTAGAAAAGTGACAGAAACCAAATCTTTTTGTATTTTTTTCACTACTGCAGGTTTCAAAAACAAGTTTTACAGCTTTCATTGTAAACTTTTTATTCAAATGCTAGAGCATGATTTTTTTATTATATATATTCAAAACTATTGATTGTGTGAATGACCCACCCAAGACAAAAAGCTGTTTAAAAATGGAAATATTTTATTGTGTTTTTGTAGAGAATTGAAGAAAAATGAACAAACTGACGTCAAATATAATTTGTATTTTTTCGGTTGATACCTCCTCACAGGAACATGCATTGACATGCAGATTGGAACGCTGATTTCTCATCCTTTTATGTTGTTTAGAAAAAGGGCTTCTTGTTTGATGCACCGCGGCTGGAGTTTCTGTGACTTCGGGGGACCTGCAGGGGTTTGTGTTTAAAGTTTGGAGTCTTGGTGGCAAAAATCAAAGGGTACACGTTGCCAAAAATAGAGCAGCTGCCAATGTGGGTGGCACCACGCTGCGATTGAAGTAAAGCGGCAGGAAGAAAGCCGCTTCGCCTCGGGTCCCGCGCGCTGACGTGTCCGAGCTGCACAATGACAAACGCAAACAGAGAAAATAAGCTGTTTACTCCACTTCTGCACATTCCACTATCCTGCTGACACAGAATCCTAAACAGGAACACAGAGATCGACTCTGAAGTCTCAGTCGTTTCTCTCTTTTCAGGGTCGAATGAGAGCAGCTGCTCACTATTTTTACTGCATTTCAGGTGAAAATTGTCTTTTTTCACAAAACGAGGCTGCAGTCTGAGGAATAAAGAGTCTGTTTCTCAAACCCAAGAAAAAAACAAGATTTTGAAAATATGCTACAATTAATGAGGAAATTAAATTGTCAATTAATTGGAAAAATATTAGGAAGAAAAACTTTTTACAGGTTATTAAGTGAATTATTTTAAGTGAATCAATTTATTTTAGAAGCTTAAGGGTAGAAACCAACAAAAAAGTGGTTTTTCACACAATCGGAGGAGCTAAAACTGTTAAATAGGGAAGGTTACAACATGAAAATCTCATGTTTAAAATGTCTTTCTGTCTCCTAGAGAAACAGACAAAATTAGTTTTTTGTGTTTGTCATAAAAGTTTCAATTCAATTCTGACAGTAAATGTAAAAAAAAGAACAAATCTTAAAGAATAACCCAAAAAATATCATCAGCTGTTTCAGGTTTTTCAAATTAAAAGTCCTCAGAAGGAAGATAACTTCTCTGGAAGGAGAAGAAGAAAAAAAATCCTGTTGATTTTCATAAATCAGTTTAATGTCTTTATATAAAACAGACGCCGGACACCAAAGGCGGCTGAAGAGCCTGTAGAGGAAACTGCAGCTGCATTTTCACACATAAACAAACACGCATTATGGCGATTTCTTGTCATTGCACTCATGTAAGCAATTATCTGAGGAATGTGGCTCTGCAGACGTCAGTCATGCAGAACAAATCTCCACTCCGAGCGAGCGTGCACTGATCTCATTCCTGAAGAGTCACCCAGACACCAGAAGAGTCTTGATGCAGTGATGCTCTGGGCTGTGTGTGCACGTGTGCGTCCATGATTCCTGGTGAGAGCTGCGTTCCTGCAGACTCATCCGCCTCACGCTGCACCTGCGCAGACGCTTTCTTCAAATTAATATTTTTTCCACATTTCATCATATTCTTTAACTTTTACAGTCAGTAGAGAAAACTGAAGATGCTGCCGTGTTTTAGCATATTTTAGCACATTTTATCACGTCGGTAAAATGTGTTTATGTCACTCCAAATATCCTTGTCACGTATTCTGATGTGAGTAATCATCCACATACTGACATCTGTAGCTGAGGCAACGTTTGTGTTAAAGATTTTGGTGTTTTGAACTTGTTTTTGTGGCATTTTTCTGATGACGGAGGTCATATATGAGGAAAATTAAGCTCTAAATTACTTTTTCCGAAGTGAAAGTGTTTTTTCTGAGCAAAGATGTTTTCCTGTTTGCAGGAAAGCGACTTAAGTGAGCAGAACTGAAAGTCAGAAAATGCCAAACTAAATTGGCATCTCTTTGAAAATGTGCGCCAGCATCATGTGAAGCGTTCTGCTGTTTTTGCATCCTCTTCATAACGACTGTGCTGCATCTGCAGAGAAATCCACGGAAATGACAGAAGTGCTCAACACAGTTCTGTTAAGACATGAAGGACTCGTAAAATGTGTTTTTTGGACCGCTGAAACCCTCATACCAGCTTTTGTGTTTGTTGTTTTAATTAACATCGTCTGCCATGTGAAACAGTCTTTGGGAATGAAAACGCTGCACGTCTGCGTCCGTGTTCGTGGCCAGCAGAGCGTGATTCCAGTCTACGTCATCTTCACTGATCGGGGAGACGTTCCTTCTTTCATTCACCATTTCAGCTTCACTGGAAAAGAATATGAAGACATGAAACTCTGCAGACACAATGCGACTTCCTGACGTCTGTAGGCTTGACGTGGAGTCAGAATCAGGAGCTTAAGGAAACAAAAATGGTCAGATTTTTATAGTAAAGCATTTTAATGAAGGTCATTAGTTACTGTTGGTTGATTGGAAAAGATTATTTGAGATTCACTGTTTCCATGTCTCTGGTTTGTGTGGTTGGAGTCAAATTCAGCTGAAATCTAAATGGATTCTGGACTCCTTCAGAATCCAGAATCTAAGGTTTCCTCCTTCTGGTCAGCTCAGCTCCAAAAGCCACGCCCCCTCAGAGGAGATTTTGGAAACAGAGGCTTGGGATCAACATGAAAAATGGCTTTTAAAGATATTTGAGCTGTGGAATTTTGGTTAAAAACTTCATAATCATCATTAAAACACTACTGGGAATGTTTGTTTATACTGTAACTTTAGAAAATACAGAGGAATCATCTTAATGCTCAAAATTCTGAGGTTTTGTGTGGGTGAAGCTGCAGACTGAAGGTGTTTGTTTGTGGTTGGTGAATGTTTGATCGTTCAAACTGTTTTTAATTGTTCAGGAAACACTTTCAAGACGACTGAGGAGCTTATTGTGTTTATTTTGTTCTCCGCTGCTGGTTATACAGAGTTTTCTGAATTTATGATTTTGTATTTTTTTATTTATATCAAGTCTTCTGTCAACTTCTCATGGGGTTTAAATGTCGATTGCTTGAATTATTTCTACCTTTATTTCATTTATGTTTTGTTTCTGTGATAGCAAATAGTTTTTTCCGCTCTGGATAAATTAAATATTAATTTACACATGAATGTCTTCATTACATTGAAGAGGAATTAAGTAAAAATGAGGAATTACCTGAATGGAAGCACAGCATTCATCTCAGATGGCCTCCTGTGAGGGATTAGACGTCATGCGAGGAGATAATCTTTCTTTCTTTGGTTAGAAAACATTTTTAAAGGAGAACCGTCGGTCTCTGATGTGACGGAGGATCATCTGAAGCTTTCATAGCGATGTACCTTCACAGTTCCGATCTGTCTGCTCTCACTCATTTGTTCCTCATGAACCAAACCTGAGAAATAAAGACCGACTCCATCTTCTGTGGTTAAAAGAACGAAAAAAAAAACCATAAATCTGGTCCGCAGAGTGGATCTGAGGTGGAACACAAACACTAACGGGAGCGCAGCGCCCGTCTTTCTTCAGTCGGCCTCTGACTCCTGCATTCCTGCTATCTGCAGCAGATCCATTTCAGATAGTGTTGTTTTCTCACAGAGCTTCCTCCATCTCGCCCAGCTCGTTTGATCATCTGAGGATCAGATTGAAGACACGAGCAGAGCCTAAAAAGGAAGAAAGGACTGTGGACAGAGCCAGGAGACTCCCTTCACCCGTCCTGATAGAAGTCTCCACCTCAGACCTGTGAGTGGAGTTACTGTCAGACTTTGGTTTTCTGGATCTCACCGCTCTGAGGGAGGAAGATGAGGAAGACTGTAGTGATGAAGCTCAAAGATTTGTCTTAACACTCTCAGCATCAGCTGACTGGATCCATGTTTGTTGGTCTTTAAAGAGTCCTTCAGAACATTTCTACGAACTCTTCATGAAGTCAGAATTCAAGCTGGGAGAAAAACTGGTTAGGAACCAAAAGTCTAAAAGTTCCCGTCATCATGCAGAATTTTCAAATGTCACCAGAAAAAGGAGAAGCTAAAGATGTGTGCTGTGGAAGCTTTAAAATAACCTTCATCAAATGTTTTGAGCGACAAACGACGGAGAATCCTGCTGGGAATGATGACCAGCCCAGATTTAATGATGAAGAACTCACTGCGACATACATAACTGATTCAGAGAGATTAACCATCAAAGCTTTAAATCTAGTGTTTACATTCTTTTTAAGACTCTTCAACCTTTTACTCGATGATTCAGCTGATTCTGAAGCGAAGAAAAGCATGAGACAGCCACAGATAACAGGGTGTCATCAGCGTAACTATGAACCATCTCTTGATGACATCACCAAGTGGACGCAGGCACAGATTAAAAAGTGTGGGACCAGGGCAGAGCCTTGTGGGACACCACTTCCAGTCTGTGCCTCCACAACTAAAACTGACTGCGTTTTATGTCAATATTGGACCTGAGATCATCTTGATCTGTAATTTATACAATACATTTTGTGCATAAGAAAATCCAAAAAGTATAATTTACACATGCACAAATTAAAATGACAACAGCTTGAAACTAACTATTCCCACAGATCTTTGAAAATTACTCTCAAATCGCTTGTTGTGCAAACACAAAACCACATTTACGCACAATTCTGATGTGAGACTCCAAGTTTCATGTGTAAATGATGCGTTTAAACGCTGCTAGAATGCTGGGTTATCAGAGCTTTTTAAACACTTGCGTATCTCTATTTGCGATTTCCCTGACGAATTAATTTTATTGATGACATAATTTAATTAAATAAAAAATAGCTTTTTTTAGAAGGTTTTTAATAATTGCCTAAATTTGAAGAATCAAAACAGTTTTTTTTAGAATGAGTTTTTTTTAGGACGTGGAGAAGATTCCAATCTGAATGAATCTGAAAGTCTACAACCAAAAGTGATTGATTCATCAATGAAATGATCTTTCAGTCTTCGTTAAATATGTAAATATAGATCATTTGACGGGTTTCAGGCATTTTTATGAGCTTCAGTTGTAAACTTTTCCAGAAACTTCCCAGCGGAGCTTCATTTCCTCCACTTCGTTCCTCTCAGTTTACCAGATTGCTTTCTCCAGCCTCTGCTCAGATTCTTCTTCCTCAAATTCCTCCTGACACCTTCAGACGCTCCCAGCAGGAGAGGGAAAAATGTGGATCACAGTCCAGTCCGGTCTGCTGTTTCCTCAGCAACACTGATGTCAGCAAACTTTCTGTCCCCACTTTACAGTTTGTTGAGTCAACCTTTGGCCTCCAGAAGATCATTTTTAGATCCTCTTTTCCCTGAGGAGCTTCTTCTTCTTCTTCTTCTTCTTCTTCTCCTTCTTCTTCTTCTTCTTCTTCTTCTTGTTCAGAGGAAGTTTCTGAACGTTGGAGGTGAGCAGATTTCTGACCTGCTCTGCAGAACACGCCACGCTTTCTTTCAGGTCAATGTGAAACAGCACTCCCCTCTCCTGCACCAAATGTGTTTCTATGAGAGTCTCCAAAAGGCACAGCGCCCCCCGCAGTCAGACGGCAGAGCTTCATTCGGCTTTATAACCAGACGTGGTCTGAAACGGTGAATGGCTTCCTCGTTTTTTCACGCTGCTCCTCCAGACAGAACATTTATCTCCTCACTTTCATCAGCGTCGCAGCGGGGAGCGAGGAGCTCCGTTTGCTTCTGTTGGAGCTCACGGCTGAAACACTTTATAGCCCGATACGAACACGAGAGGCTCTGCAGGTCCTCTTCAGGTCAGAGCAGCAATCTCCACGTCCCGTTCTTTCTTCCGTCCTGCGTGTCGTGATACTCAAGGAAAGTTTTAAATGATTGTGCCTGACATTTTTTGGCAAAGTGTCAAGTTTCACATTTTCCCACACTATGGGAAAAGGAATCTTTTGTTGGAGCACTCTTTACCGAATTTCACACACATGCCGACGGGTTAATTCTACACCCAGACCTGGACTTTCATCGACCTTTGACCTTGGGAAGACGTCAAATCTTCAAAAATAATCTCATGTCGCTCAAATATAAACTCCTCCTCTGGATTATGATCCGTCGACTCCTCCAGCATCACGGAGAAGCTACTTGGGAAAGAAATATTTGTCGTTTTTTAACAGGTTGTTGCTCGCGCATTATTTACCCAGAATATTGTGAAAATTAAACTCATGAACTCATGCTTCAGCTGAACGAAACGATATGAACATTTTAGGAAATGAAAAAATAAGTTGCGAAGAAAAACAAAAATTTTAGTTAGACAATTCTTTCAAGAATTACATGAACCTGTTTATCCCCCCAGGCAACCAAAAAATAAAACGTTTTTTTATGGAAATTAACAGGAAACCGGCTATTTTACTTTTAGTAAAATTACTTTTTAGTTTTTTCACTAAGTTTATTTGACATAAATGTTGAATAAACTTATAAATTTACCCTCAAAATCCCCTAAAGTCACAGCAGTCACTCACTGGGAACGTCAGATTCTCTTCTCTATTCATCAATAGCTTTGAAGACAAGGCTGCTGGAGCCTATCCTAGCTAACATAGTCCATCCTTCATCGACACTTCACAATCTCGTCTCATTTCTTCATTTGGTGACTTGTGAAAACTGAGAACATGCATCCAAAGTGTGTTATAAAAAGTAAAGATTCTAAATTCTTGCACGAGAACTGAACTAAGTGGCTCCTCCCCCTTTGGCGGTCCGAACAGGAAGTGGCTCCAAGAACCTAAAATCCCAAAGACTTCTATAGGGAAATAAGCAGGCATTGATCTAACAGCTGAAGATGAAATAACTAGCTCTAAAAAGAACATTTTATCTGCATCTCCCAGAGATCTTCTGATCCTGGTGTGGCAGCTGCCTCATCAGATCTGAGGTTTCCTGTTATTCAGAGCGGTCTGCTCACAAAGATCTCTGCGCTCCACGGCGGGAACACTCCGTTATTTTAAAACCTGCGTTATTGTTGGGTAATCCTTGAGGAGAGCGCGGCTCCGTCAGACTCTGTATGACGACAGGAAACAAAGCGAGGACGTGTTTGCGGCGTGTCGCCTGCAGAGGTTAATCCTCAGGTTAATACAGAGAACGGCAAAGCTGCTTTTTCACGAAGCTTAACAGTGAGAGGCATTAAAGTGAACATGAGACGGGATCATGTAAAGCTCTGGTGTCGTGCAAAGTTGAGCCGCGTATAGAAAAACTGTTTTGTCGTTTTTAAAATCTCATATTGAGTCACTGATCATATATACCCCCATCATCCATCATTAATCTTTTACATTTATTCCTTGAATTATTGAACCGTTCATGTCGATATTTGATGACAAAAATGTAAATAATCCAGACAAAGAGCGTGCTATTATTTCTGCAAAACTATGCATTTTTTTGGAAGCATTTAGCAATACATTTAGGGTTCCAGTTCTGTTACGGTCTGAGGCAAACCAGGGGTCCAAAAAACAGAGCTCCTCACTTTAAATTAATGCTAACTTAACTGAAATTCAAATAATCCCTTGAGGGAAAGTAAATAAATATAAACTCTACTCAAGTATGAACAATTTGATCATATTTGATGTACATTTTTGTCTTATTTTGAAGCTGTTTTTGAAATCCATCGCAGCTGATGTCAGTGTGGTACCATCAACACATGGAACGGGTTCCAAAGACCTGATGCTTTTATTCTGTGTTTTATTCTGTGCAGAATATAAAATATTTTTCACAGGGAACACATGAAAAATATCACTCAGATGGTGCAAAGATCCTCTATTGAGACAGTCTGACGATTTTTTTATCAAATTGTTTTGTTGTATTTGTTTTTCTTTATTAAA
>NC_050521.1:27062840-27065688 GCF_002922805.2 Oryzias melastigma | reverse complement strand
TTTTTGACCACTACTTTCTTAAAGCGGCTGCTCCAACCACCAAATCTTTAACTCCAAGCCAGCAAAGTTAACATAAAACAAACTTATTTGAAAACTTTCCTTTGGCAGAAAAGAGGAAACGGCAGAAGAGCCTTTCAAAATAAAAATAAATCCGCATTTAACAGACAAAAACCAGGAGTCTTTACTCCAAATGTAGATTTATTGCCACAGTTGTTCCCACAGACCATAATAATAATGCAGAATATTCAGCAAGTGTTATATTCTGCTAATAAAGTTGCTCAAACTGTTGATTCACATTTGTTATTATATTTAGAAAACAACCTGTAAAGTTTGGGGTCCACTGATCTAAGGAGTTCAATTTTTTTTACCAAAAGTTAGTCAAATAAATCTACCAGAGAGCATGTATTTTGTTATGACTCGCCTCTATTACACAGTATGTTTGTCTTAAACTGCAAACATTGTTATTTTTTTTGCATTTTATGGATTCAAAATCCTGAAATAATCTGCTGCGAGTCCGTCTCTGATCGCTGATTCTCATGGGGAAACTGACTTCCTCCACATGGCAGATCAGATGTCAGACTCTTCTGTTCGTGTCCAAAGCGTTCGTCAAGAGCACTTCATCAAGTCCAATGTTTGCAGCATCAAATATGCAGAGCTGTTTAGTCTGCGCGTTATCCGGGCCTTCTGTGCCTCCGCCTCCCCTCTGGCCTCATTAAACAAACCTCTCTGCGAGCGCCTCTCGCGCTGCCAGTTCGGCCTGTTGGCTCAACCGCCGACAAATAAGACCGCAAATAAACACAGGCCGGGTCCAGCCGCTCGTCCTGCTCCGAACCCTCGCTCCGTCCAGACGTGCATGTGAGAACGCAGAACCGCCTCGTGCAGCCATGAGCTTTCCATCTGCTGCTTCTGTCAGGAACTTCTCATGTGGTCGACATTAAGGCCGTTTATGTGCGTCTGCTATTGATCGTCCTTAAAGAAAAAAAAGGCTCCTCATGGTCGGGAAAACTTGTGTTCATTTAGTCAAAAGAAGACTTGTACCTAGAAAAGTGAATATTTGCTCCAGAGGGAGCCACCAGGGGGCGCAGTGTGACCTCAGCCTGTCAGCTCTAGAGTTGTTTATACCGACAATTAAATCCATGTGTGGTCACATGACCCGTAGTGGACTAATTGAAAGCACTGAGCTTCAATAAAGTCTTTGGTTTGTGCGGACGCCATCAGAGCCCGCCGCTGACGCCATAAAAACCTCAAACAGCACTAACGATCTCCAACTACAGTTCATAGGTTTAATGGGGGTTGAAAAAATGAAAAATCTGTGTGATACACCCTTACTTATCTTTAAGTGTTGTAGAAGTGTTTACTACAACCTGTCCCCGCAGCATACCCATAGATAAAATATACATGAGCAGTTTCTTTCTACAAGTGGTCAACAACCTTGATTTTTTATGTGTGTCGGCTGTGCACTCCATAAAAGTTTGACCATTTTTTACCTGCAGAGAGGGTTGTTGGGACTAAGGCCTCAGGTCAGGGAGGGGGCAAACTTTTTGACTTGTGGGCCAAAAAGTGTTCTAAAATTTGACAGAAGAGCTGGACCAGAAGCATGGGGTGTTTTGGTAATCCGCTTCATAATAGATGGAAATAACGACAATCGGGATGAAAACAGGATTTTACTCTAATATAGAGCGTTTTGGGGGACTTGATTTCGAAACTGTAACTTTAGTTTTCATTTTAGCTCCAAATGAACCAATGGTTTAATGTTTTTAAGGGAAAACTGTAAACTCCAACCGTTTCTCTTTCAAACACAATAACCTCAGTTTTGTTTTGGTTTAGCTAAAGTCAACAGTGACACATCCAGTCATAATTATCCATATATATATATATATATATATATATATATATATATATATTTCTATATCGACAGAGGGTCGGCCTCTTGTTTGTACTGTAATATTTGTCGGTGTGTCATCAGCGTAGCTACGGTAACTGATGTTGTTACAAACAAGAGTAGAGGATTTTTATTCTAATTATCTTTGTTTACTCTGATGAATATTATCCCTAATGAAATGAAAGACCAGCATCAGGCTGTATAAGCCCCCCCCACCCCCAGCTCTGACACCCCCAGGACCAAACTGGACCGGCTGAAGCTGCAGCAGGGAGTCTGCTCTGATGTTCTGAGCTTTCCCTCCAGAGAGCGCTGAGCGCCGGCGGCCGGCCGGCTGGATGGCGTGTTTGACCGCAGGAAGTGCCTTTGGTCAGGAGAACAGCTTGAAGTGGTTTGAGGCTGCAGGGACAGCTGTGAGGAACAAAAGGAACCAATCTTTCTCTTCCACACGTCTGTCCTGCTGTCAGAGAGAGGAGATCAAATGATGGAATGACGTCATTTCACTGCAGCCTTCAGTTTTCTGTCGGAGTCAATTTGTTTGCAAGCAAAGTTTTGTTGTTGTTTGTAACTTTTTAATCCAGATTTTTTAAAATAACTCTCTGAACCAAATCTTTAATTTTCATTTGAAGTAAACAATGTGACATTTCACCCAAAAAAAGTTATTTTTTATGATATTTTTGTGAAATTATGATCACAGTTTAGTACTTTTTACATTTCTTGTGTTTTATTCCTGTTTTCCTGCTTCCTTTTGGATTCCTCCGGATCCTAAACTGCATAAATAGGAATGTTTCCTCAGCTTGTGCAGCAGAAGGCTGCAGGCTGCATGAGCAGCTGTTTAACACACAGTTGGTGTTAGAAAGCAAAGCGATTTTTTTTTTTTTACTTTTCTTTCTAAGATAATACAAATGTTGTAATCAGAATCACATCAGCATCTTTAGGAAGGTTAGAGGTCAACTCATCCCCTATGAT
>NC_050521.1:27051444-27062361 GCF_002922805.2 Oryzias melastigma | reverse complement strand
TTTTTATGAAATTATGATAAATAGCAGTTTAGTACTTTTTACATTTCTTTTGTTTTATTCCCGTTTTCCTGCTTCCTTTTGGATTCCTCCGGATCCTAAACTGCATAAATAGGAATGTTTCCTCAGCTTGTGCAGCAGAAGACTGCAGGCTGCATGAGCAGCTGTTTAACACACAGTTGGTGTTAGAAAGCAAAGCGATTTTTTTTTTTTTTTTACTTGTCTTTCTAAGATAATAAAAATGCTGTAATCAGAAACACTCTCCAGTGTAAACATCAATCCCTGCAGCGCAGAATCGCATCAGCATCTTTAGGAAGGTTAGAGGTCAACTCGTCCCCTATGATCCATTTATCCTTCAGTCCAGCTGAGAAGGATTATTGGCATTCAAATATTTTATTTTTATTCTCCAGGACTGAAATATGGACTTTAAGTAAAGAACTTTTATTATGAAAGCTTTTAGTTCACCAAAAACATGCAGATTTCTTTCCATGAAAAACTTTCAAAGTAACTTAACTTTCTCTTTTCTGATTTTTGTGTTTTTAAGAGCCTTCATTAACCAATAAGATTTAGTTTATCCTAGATAACATGCCTTTAGGAACGTGTCCCTTGGCATCCGTCTCCACTTAATTCTCATTAAAAAGAATTTTAAAAATGCAACATTTTCTTTTCAACATCTTTGCATTGTTTGACTAAAAGACAAACCAGTAGAGACACTTTATGTCAACTTCAAACATTTATTAAAAGAATTTTTGAGCCTCAAAGTTTGAATCAATGAATATCTTGCTAACTTTACAGAACTTTCTCTGTGTGTTTCCTGTTTCAAACTGCTGCTGAATTCTACTGTGTTTTACAGCAATAAAATGTGGAGATCCATCTGTGATAAACAGACTTTTAGTGGAGGATTTCTTTGTAATAATAACGGGAAATATTTAGCATTGATCATAATAAAAAAATAAAATGAACAAAAGTTCGACTGTTCTAAGTTTTACTAAAGGGATTTTAGTATTTTTACTATTTTTATTTAATTATTTTCATTTTTTAAGTACCGTATTTTCTGGAGTGTAAGTTGACGTTTTTTTTCATAAGTTAGACAGGGGTGGGACTTATACTCAGGAGTGACTTATTTGTGTGTTTTTGTTTCCAGACATAAAAAGGCTCATATGTTTGTTATCTTCCCAGTAAACATCGGTTGTCCTCTAGCAGTTGTTTCCTCTAACAACCAGTAGATGGCGCTGCATCTGAGTTTAAGTATTTGCTACTGACAGTGGAAGAAGAAGTGTCGTCCAGAATAAACATGGAAAATCCCAAGTTTGAAGCTGCTTAAAAGACTTTTACTGGTCCAAAAATGAATAACTGACTCACGATTAAACGATTAATCTGATGAATTTGACTGTTGCGGAGGTTGGTGATGGTGATCCATCAGGATGACTTACGTCTGTGTTAACATTTCAACTGCAGAAACATGGTTTTCCATCCATTTAAAAACAAAAGAAAACTGAATTTTTTTCAACTGTTACTAAAGCGGATCGATTCTTGTCTTTCATTGTTGTTTTTTGGTTTTGTGGTTGTTTTGGACTTTAACTTCAAGGCCTTTTATTTCATGAAAAACCTGATCACTTTCTCTCCTCTCACAGTTTGACAGCCGCTCATTTCTTGTCCTGCTCTTCATCCCGTCTTTCCTCTTTTCTCCTGGCAGGTATTCTGTCCTTCACAACGGGAACCACAAAGAGCAGGAGAAGAAGCCTCTGCACTCGAACACAGAGTCCTCCCACGAGTCCTGTTTGTGACCCACGGAGACTCCGCTGTCACCGCTCCAACAACCTGGGCTCCCACAGCGCCGCCACCGACGCCGCGGCCGTCACACATCCAGAACTGGAATCCGAACCCTGAAGACGGACTGACAGGAGGAGGACTGGAGCATGGCTGCTGGTTGGGGTGCTCAGCCAGAACCTGAGCGAGGTGCGACGGGGCTGAACAGCTGCAGCCAGTTCCCGGTTCTGCAGGAGTTCTGCAGAGACTGAGCTGGCCCGGTCTGAGCCAGCGGAGAGCCTGGAGCTGTGCTGGACTTCAGACGGGACTTGTGACTGCGCTGGCAGACAAATATGTAGCCAAAGTGATTTTCATACCCATTCAGTGGACCTAATTCTGTTAATATGATGCTCCCTGTCGTTTTCCAGCAAAGAAAGATAAAAATTAGATTTTTAAAATTGTTTCTTGTAAACGGAGATGAGGAGTGTTGATGTCTGAAAGGAGCGGAGGAGGAGGAGGAGGAGGAGGAGGAGGAGGAGGAGGAGGAGGAGGCATCTTTTTGTAAACATCACATTAAACATCACATGTCTGCTTTGACTCAGAGCTGTTTGTCTTTATTTTGAAGCTCAGCAGCAGAAGTTAAGAGGATCAGGACGTCCACTTCCTGCTGGCTGGGATTCTCCGTCTCTGCTCCACTTTGACCACCGACGGTCTCATTGATCTGAGAAAACGAGCTGCTCTCTTTACAAACTCTCGTCTTTTCTCTCCTTTTGTTTCCCTATGAATGCGTCGTCTCCTCACAGGTTCAACTCAAAGCATTAATTATGACTGATGCCACTTGAGTCCGAGTGAAGAGATCTCTTCATTTACACTAACCAGCAGAGATGATACTCAGATGACTTGGAAAGTGTCTGCTGTGATCCTTCGGGAGCCAAAATTAAAAAGCGTAGCTGTAATATTGCATGTTTTTTATGTGAAGTCCAGGAGAAACCAGGAGAAATGATGCTTTTATCATTTTATGAATGAAAACTATTGAAAGTGTTGATTAAAATTTGCATTGATATTTGCTGTTTCATTTAGTTTGAATTAACAGAAATTAGCCAAAAGTTTTCACATTGAAAACCATTTTACAATGAGAAGAAATCTCTCCATTGATCAAGATGAAACCTGAAGAGACAACAGAAAAAGACAAAAATATAGGATTTCTGTTTCAAAAAAAGACTCCAGTATGTATCTTTATCCTCAAGTACATGGAGAAAACAATTTAAGAATGAAGCATGATACTCTATTACAGTGATCTTCCACCTCCAGACTCCAGACCAGAACATTGTCCGACATTAAACCGGTTCATAACATGGAAATAGTTATTGAACGCTGCTCTATTATTTACATACAAAGCTGCTCCGTTTGTCTCAAACACGGAGGCAAACTTGTCAATTTTTCAGCAGACTCCTGGACTGACAAAATAATCTCAGATTATTAAACAAATAAACCGAAAACCAAACCAGAATTTTATTGTATTTTGAGCTTTGTTAACGAAAATCTTAGCGAATGAAAACCTTTGCGGCCTTGTCTCTGTCCACAAAAAGATTTAAGATTCAAGAAAACCTTTATTACTCCGCACGATAGCTAAAACAAGAATGTAAATCCTGTATTTTCGTGTGCTGCTACACTGCCCCCCAGTGGCTCATTAAAGTCTGGTTTCCGGGAAGGAGAAATTCCTCAGATTATTTATTTATTTATTGTTGTAAAAAAAAAAGTAAAAAATAAAGTTGACTTCAATCTGAGTTTCTGCATTTTTTGTGATTTTTTATTATTATTATTATTATTATTATTATTGGTTTAAGGGATGAAGCTATTCGTAGATTGGTGAAATAATTTTATGATGGGGCTGCACGGTGGCGCAGTGGTTAGCGCTCTCGCCTCACAGCGAGAAGGCCCCGGTTTGAATCCCGGCTGGGACCTTTCTGTGTGGAGTTTGCATGTTCTCCCCGTGCATGCGTGGGTTTTCACCGGGGACTCCGGCTTCCTCCCACCGTCCAAAAACATGCTTCATAGGTTAATTGGTGACTCTAAATTGCCCCTAGGTGTGAATGTGAGAGTGAATGTGTGTGATTGTGGCCCTGCGACAGACTGGCGACCTGTCCAGGGTGAACCCCGCCTTCGCCCTTCAGTAGCTGGGATAGGCTCTGGCACCCTGCGACCCCGAAAGGGACAAAGCGGTCAAGAAAATGGATGGATGGATGAATTTTATGATGTTTACACAAAACAAAATCATGCAAAAGTACCAAGACTTCAATGTCAAATCCACAATTTACAGTATGTTTTGACATTTCATTTTTTTACCCATAATCCCTTGCTTTTAGGATTATATCATGGTGGTCTATCTTCAAAGATTGCAACACTTTTTATTTATTTATGTTTATCTGGAGATGATTCCTGTCAAAACTCAATTTCTTTGTCTGAGGAGTTAAAAGACTCTTAAACAGAGTTTTATAATTCAAGTGCAAATTCATAGCCGTTTTGTTCGCCGCCTGAAAATCCTCAGAAATGCAGCATCAGTCTCTTGTTGGCTCCTATTATTCACTGCTGAATTCATGGAAAATTATTCCAGCAAGGATGAATGCAGATGAAGGCGCCGTGGGAGGACTTCAATGCCGGCGCTCAGTATGTGTGGGGTAACTGCTACATTCCCGGGGGGTTCAGTTCACTTTATGATGCTGGAAGGTTTAATATCGGTAAGGAGCTGACAGTCATGCAGGAGAAAAGTCTGAAGATGCTGCAGACAATCGAGTTATCAGTCATGTTGCTGCACTAACGTGCATCACTGATGGTGTTTCATTGTTTTTACTTCAAGTGTCCAACACTTTCTTTGTTCTTTATTGGAAAAAAAAGGTTGTTTCCTCAAAAGTATTTACTTTTTTTTCCAAACAAAAATTAAGACAAGGTTTAACTATGATAATTGCCCCGCCCCCTTATGAAAATCACTGTTTTTGCAGGATTGAACTCCTCAAACACTAAAAATTTTCCTTTAGTGTGATTCTCACTTCAGGAAATAAACTGCATTTGGTCTGAAATCTTAGTAAATTCTGGCATCTTACATCTAAATCCAGTAAATTTTTCTTCTTTTTTGCAGTCTCGTTTTAGGGCGTTACCTCTGCTGAGTTTTCTTTCAGTCATTTTAACCTGGAAACATGACTTTTCCGTTATTCGGATGGTTTTCCAGGTCCAGCCAGGAGGACGTCTGAGTGAAAAAAGAACTCTCACCATTCACCATCCTCGGTGTGATTGACACGAATGTGTCATTTGATGCTGAGATGTCTGCTCATTTATTTACCTTTCTGTCCATAATAATATTTTGAGTTTCATTAATTTAATTAATTTATTTATAGGTGATAAATATGCTTTACCCCCTAAAAAAGTGAAATTAAAAGCAGAAATACAATATATATATAGTATATATCAGCATTATGAAAAGGTAACAAAAAATGTAATGTATATGTAATGTAAATATATCGTCATTTTCTTACAAAGCTTGTTTAAGTTACACCAAACAGACCCCAAAAAACGATATTTTCAATTTGTTTTCAAGATTTATCTGAATTAGTGATTGTTGCAAAAATGTTTCCTTAAGATGCAAGAAAGGTTACAGAATTTTCTGATTTTTTGTATTAAAAAAAACATTTACCTGAATCCTGTTTGGGATGAGATTATGTGACTCAAATGCAGAGATTTGAAACCAAACTGAAGCAACAGGTTTAACAAACATTCTTGCATCGATCATCTGCCCGTTCTTCATCTCCAAACAAGCAAATCCAGGTGAGTAACATTCAGATGCTGCATTAATGCTGAAATTTTCTCTGGAAGCCTCAAAGATGAACCAGATGAACTAGAACCCATTTACGTTTGATGGGACGATTTTAGTTAACATTTTAAATTATACTTTTTTTTCAATTTTTTGCTTTTCTACAATTTTGTCCCGTTTTCTGCACCGTAGTTTTTGTTGTAAATGAATTGAGAAAGTTTCTCGTGGCTGCTGATCTGCTGGAGGAACTTCTGCTAAAACCCCACCAGTAAAGGAAAAATATTTCTCCACAGGTGGAAGAAAAGCGTTAATTGAGAATCTAAAAGGTTTGTGTTTTTGCCAGACTGAAGCTCATTTTTTCTCGTTTCTAATTACATGTTCACGTTTTTGTATTTTTTTCTGTTTAATTTTACTTCTAGAGCTGATAAGAACCAGAAATGTTAAAGTTAGCAAAATAAATGTTGTCTCTTCATCTCTAAACTTTACAAAATGTGGCTCAAGAAGGTTTCTTTTCAATCGTTTAGTTTATATGGTAAATAATGTGATGAAATGAACTTTTGAAGTCCCTTCAGAATAAAGTTTCTGCATCTTTATATGAATGATTCATAAAAAAGGTCATTTGCGTGTTGGGGGTGTTGACTTTGCATCAGAGCTTCCCTCCGTCCTGACTTTAAATCACATGACCTTGACCACTTTGCAGAGTAAACTGAATAAAAACAGGCGTTTAAAAAGCACTAAACTGGTTTCCTCAGGGGTTTTCTCCGTGAGCTTTTTATCGATGTGATGCATTTCTATTTTGCTTCTTCCGTTCCGACTCTCGGTGGCTCCCACTTCTGCTGGCAGTTTCCATGACATCTGCTGGTCTCCAGCTGGGCGTGAGTCGACATTAAAGGCTGAAGAAGTTTGTGCAGCTGCGTGGGAAGCTTCTTCACAGTCTGACATTAAGAAACTCAAGCTGCCCGCCTACCTTAATAAAAAGAGATTACCTGCAAATGGGAGAAGAAACACGGAGGAGCAAAAAGTCTGTTGTAGTGGAGAACATGTGAGACATTTTTCGTAAACCGAAGCAGCTCTATCACAGAAAATGGAGGCACTTTCGGGTCAGAAGTCTTCTTTTTCTGCCTCCACTTCAAAGAAGGAGAGTTTCCCTCCACCTGTGAAGAGATCTGTGAAATCCGGCGTCAGGCTTCAAAGCCTTCGGCTCATTAGAGGGGCTTCTCTGAGCTTGATACTTACATGCCATGATGACCTCAGAGTTCTGGAGGTGAGATGTCCAAAGGTCTCGCTGGATTATTCGCCAGAGATGAAGATTACCGAGTGGCTTCCCAAACCTGGACAGTAAAGCTCAAACATTCTTAGGGGAGAAGCCCTCTCCTGAATCTGATTAAGGAGAAAAGTGTTGCTGTCATTCCCTCTGAGACAGCTGTAAAAGCTCTTTGTAAGGAGGGAATGAAGAAAAACAGGCTAGTTTTAGCTCCTACAGCAATTTAAAACTTGGTCTGAACTTTGCTGACAGATGAAGGTCCCCTAGCTGGAAAAAAAATCAAAACTTTTAGCTTTCTGTGTTCAATATTTTTAATTCTTATGCATAAAAAAATAACAAAAATGTTGATCTGAATCTAAAAGAAGAGGTTTAAGTTCAGCTCCAGAAAAAAAAATGTTTAGCTTTTATGTTGCCATAAAATTATTTGCAAAATGCATAAAAAGGTTGCTGATGTATCTGACATCTAGAATTTACAGAGCAGAGAGGAATGTTAGCAGAACAACTGCACTGTTTTTCTGAAGTGCATCCGATGTAGAAACATTTGCTTATAGATACAGCTCCGCCTCAAATATGTCAGCATAAAAACCCATTTGCTCCCGTAAAGTTCCAGCAGGAGTGCTTATAAGCCTTTTTCATTGCTTCTGGTGAGTCCATTGGATGACGTTCCTGTGCTTAAACTTCAGATTTTGAATGTTTCATAAAATAAAAAAACACCTATATATAAAATAATGGAAATTAAATAAAAAAATGCATCAATTAAATGTAAACAAAAATGGTCAAATTGATCTCTATGAGATGCAAAATATTTGGGAATCAAGTTTAGAGATGATAAACGGGCCTAAATGAAGTTTTAAAGATAAATGTTTTACTTATTTTGTAAACTTAATTTCAAATATGAAACGTTATTTGTGTTTATTTCATTGCATTTTGTAGAGGAATTTCTTCTTTTTTGCCTTTTGGTCTTTTGTCCCTTCAGGATTCCCGTAGTATTCAATTTCGCGCTCCAGCCGCCATCTTGGTCGGTAAGAAATCCCAAATCTTAATGTTTCTGCTCTTTAAATGTTCATTTACGGGTGGTTTTGTTGTCTGTATTGATTGTGTGTATAGTTGTGTTTTTTTTTTATTGTTTTTTGTTGTGTTTTAACTTATGAAGTTTTATTTTTGGGCTGTTTTTGCTGCCTCGTTTTTGGCGGAGTTTGATTCAGATCAAATGTGTACTTTTAAGCAAATTCAGTTTAAACTAAATACAAGTGAGACAAACTTTTCAAGTAAAAAAAAAGAAAAAAACTCAGATAAAATAGGTGTGTAAATAAATACGGGGAAAAAAATAACAGTGGGTGTATCCAGGTGATTTGGGCGTGGCACTTCCGGTGAGCGCCAATTGGACAGGATATCAGACAAGACAAAATTACTGATTCATTAATAGGAGCTTAACTAAAACATTTGAAAACAACTGTAGAATCAGCAAGTAAGATTTAAAGAACAAAACGGTAAATGTTGTGACCTGATAAGCTGTTTATCTATGCTAGTCAGACCAATGAGGTCACAAATGTTTAACTCGCATAATTATTTCTTGTTTTGTTGTAATCAGAAACTGCTATTTAAGAAAATTATCTTCTTAATAAATATTAATTTAACTGTCCACTTAATGTTTATAATCACAAACTGCCAGATCACAAAGAGGACAGTAATAAAAGTAATGACTTTTAGTTGTAGCATGACTCTTTTAAAGGTATTAAACCCCTGTTGTTATTTATATTCCAGCGCTGGAAGATCCGCGCTAATGCTAAATAATGCTTAATGCTTAATAAAACCTTTGAACGCCTCATTTTCAGTGATTACCTGCAGATTGATCAGTGAATTTAGAAAACATTTATTAAGAAAAGCGCCTGGTCATATGAGTAAATAATCTATTTCTGTTAAATGAAATCGTAAAGAGACAAACTCAAAGGAGTGACGTCAGCAGCATAATCCACAATAATTCTTCTGACGTAGAAAAATTCGTAGTTTCAGGTTTAAAAAGAGCATAAGCTTCTCAGATGTTTCTTTCTCTGTGCAACAGTTCTGATAAGGCTAATTAAAGATTAAGGGGACGTTGATCCTGGTGTTGACTTTTTGTGACTGGAGTGTGGGCGTCGGCCCAGCTGGCTGATTAAAATGTCATTTAAAGGCTTATTTGGCTGAAATGAGAAACGCTGATCCGGTTTTGTTGTGGAAGCTTTGACGGCTTGGAGGCTCTCGAGCAGATTAAGTCAACAATTCTGGGAAAAAGCTCATAAAGATAAAGCGTGTGAAGGATGTTATCTTAATGGACACACTCGAAGGGATGAATGGATGGAGTGTATATCTCTTGATTTCCAGTTTAGATCAAAAACGGGAAGAAAAGGACTCACAACATCATCAGTTCTTCTCTGAATCTTTGTAAAGCTTCTTGTTTGGATTAATTGAAGCTCTTCCTCATGGTTGTGTCACAGGAAGGTGTTTCGGAGCACGAGATATAAAATACTGTTGACTCAGGCATAAGGGGATGAGGGAAACTGTTTTAAAGGTTTATGGACAAAATGAAGCGCTTGGCTGCGACAGACTGGCGACCTGTCCAGGGTGTACCCCGCCTTCGCCCATCAGTAGCCGGGATAGGCTCCGGCACCCCGCGACCCCGAAAGGGAAGAAGCGGTCAAGAAGATGGATGGAAAGAAGCGCTTGGATAGTTTGTTTACTGTATTGTTGGTTAAGCACAGAGAAGTGAAATAAAAACTCACTTACTCCAGACTGCCTTGCAGCTCCAGAGATTCTGAAGGTTGTTTACCTGCTGTGATCGCCCGCTTTGTAAGCTGTGGCGAGACTGAAGTCGATCCAGAGCTCAGGATCTGGCAAAGATCTGGCATCTAAACATGTCTGAGCGTAGGACTGGGCGATGTGGAATTTTTTAATAGTTTTTTCCATATTGTGCGATAACGATACAAACCAAACAACTAAATTTGTCAAATTTGAACGCTCTGTGGCTCAAAAAAGAAATGTTTAATCATCCACAAATTGATTAGATTTAAATATTTGTTTCCTTTACTTTAAACATAACAGATGCACTAAAAATCGTGAAACTAGTTTTTAAATAACCAAGAAAAGGTATGTGTGTATATATATATATATATATATATATATATATATATATATAGTCTTGGGGCTGCACGGTGGCGCCGTGGTTAGCGCTCTTGCCTCACTGCGAGAAGGCCCTGGTTCGACTCCTGGCTGGGACCTTTGTGTGTGGAGTTTGCATGTTCTCCCCGTGCATCCGGGGACCCCGGCTTCCTCCCACCGTCCAAAAACATGCTTCATAGGTGAATTGGTGACTCTAAATTGCCCCTAGGTGTGACTGTGGGAGTGAATGGATGTGTGATTGAGGCCCTGCGACAGACTGGCGACCTGTCCAGGGTGTACCCCACCTACGCCCATCAGTAGCCGGGATAGGCTCCGGCACCCCCGCGACCCCGAAAGGGACAAAGCGGTCAGGAAGATGGATGGATGGATATATTGTATTGTTAGGGCAGCTTGTTAGCATTAGCATCATGCTAATGCTACATCTTGGTCACCAAATCAACATTTTATATTGAAATTTCTTTTGCTGCTGTAAGTCCAGTGCGTTTGTCTTCCAGTTCTGACAGTCTCCCCTTAAAAACCACCAAATGTTACTCTGCGTTTTTAGCCAAAACTAAACGTCACACAGAGAAGATTAGTGGAAGTGACTGTGAAAGTTCGGTGACTCATGAGCGTTTGTTTACCTTACATGGAGGCGAAGGAAGTTGAGAGGTCCAAAAATATTTGACAAAATGAGAGCTAATAAGCATAAATAATTAATTCACCATGTGGCAACTAACCGTCTAACTTTAACTCGACCAAGGGGTGAAAATGCTCGCAACTGGCAAGTGTCAATTTCAGACCCTTCGAAATTAAAGTCTGTCTATACACTCATTCATCTTTTTCTACCTAAGCGTGGTTCTCAAGTCAATGATGCTTGTGTGCTCTGACATCGTTGTTCAGAACGGCTTTGCATGAAATCTTAACATTTGTCTTCTGTTATAGAGAACTTGATGGACTGCAGACGTGT
>NC_050521.1:26985175-27051439 GCF_002922805.2 Oryzias melastigma | reverse complement strand
ATGGATGGATGGATATATTGTATTGTTAGGGCAGCTTGTTAGCATTAGCATCATGCTAATGCTACATCTTGGTCACCAAATCAACATTTTATATTGAAATTTCTTTTGCTGCTGTAAGTCCAGTGCGTTTGTCTTCCAGTTCTGACAGTCTCCCCTTAAAAACCACCAAATGTTACTCTGCGTTTTTAGCCAAAACTAAACGTCACACAGAGAAGATTAGTGGAAGTGACTGTGAAAGTTCGGTGACTCATGAGCGTTTGTTTACCTTACATGGAGGCGAAGGAAGTTGAGAGGTCCAAAAATATTTGACAAAATGAGAGCTAATAAGCATAAATAATTAATTCACCATGTGGCAACTAACCGTCTAACTTTAACTCGACCAAGGGGTGAAAATGCTTGCAACTGGCAAGTGTCAATTTCAGACCCTTCAAAATTAAAGTCTGTCTATACACTCATTCATCTTTCTCTACCTGAGCGTGGTTCTCAAGTCACTGATGCCTGTGTTGTCTGACATCGTTGTTCAGAACGGCTTTGCATGAAATCTTAACATTTGTTTTCTGTTAAAAAGAACTTATTGGATTGCAGACGTGTAGACAATTTTGGAAAAATAGGTTAAATGATAGAAAACTTCTCTTTTTTTCTACCTTCAGATGCTGAACACATCTGTGTTTTAGGATTTGAACTGGTTTTTACTAGGAGTGTAGGGAAAAATTGATTCAGCAATATATCCCTAATATTTTGTGTGTCGCTTTAAAATGCTGACAGGACAATATTTAATTAATTATGTATAAGCATCCTTCAGCGTCTTATTGTTGTTTTCCAATTATACTCTCAATTGCTAGCTGGTAGCACACCGAGCTTCTTTCAGCAGCTCTACACCAAATCAGAACAACACGATCTTACGAGAAACCAGCTTGCGTAAAATGTTCAGTTTTGGTTGTTATGAGACATATACTACTTAGTTTTGACTTGGGATGGGTACCGAACCATATCGTACTGCCCAACTCTTGCCAGTACACACCCTTAGTTTTTACTGCAAAGGGCCAGAGTCAGAAACTGCTGCACAAACACATCGCAAAGGAATTAAAATACTCTGTAGTTCTGACCCAGCAAGTCGACTTCATCCTGGAATTTAATCCAAGTATCTCTCCCAGCACAGATCCAGATGGGTAAACATGGTTTAGAGAAGCCCAGCGAGTGTGCCTGCCAAAGAACAAACACTTGTAATTAAAGATTTAAATGTGTGTTCAGATTTATTCTGGCACAATCAGAGGTCTTACTGTGTGCAAACAGTCTTTGTCCCACTTCTAATCTCAATTTGGTCTCCAGAGACCAAACCACTTCAGAGCTGATGGAGCACTTCCAGGCAAACAGCACAGAGTCTGCTACCTGTTCAGGTCTAAACCAGCAGTTCTGAGGTTCCTGTCGGATTCAGGGTCCAGAAACCCCCCGTCTTCTGACCTGACCTTAAGATTAATGACCTCATACTGTCAGACTTTAGGGTTTTAGTCCTTAAAATCCTCGGTTGGCTCACAGAAGCTGCAGTTTTTGTTTTATTTTGTTCTCCTTGATTTGGTTTAACCCACATTTACATGCAGACCAAATTATTGATGCATAAACTTGAGCTCTGACAAAAAAAGAAAAAAAAATCACCTTTTCTCTCATGGTCTCTTCACTAAACCACATTCACTGATAAGACTTTTTCCTTCTTTGGATTTGTGCTGTAAGATATTTATTTTTTTACATTTATTTTGTGCAAAGGAAAAAAAAGACTCTAAGCTTCGGTTGATGGATGTTTGTGGACGACTCCATCAGCACTTGGCCGACGTGAATCCCGGAGGCTGTAACAGAATCAAAGTAAACCTGATTCCAAACTGGCTGCAAAAGATTCATAAAAAATAGATCTCACAACAAAGTCCGTGAACCTTTCAGCCAATTTAGAAAGAATATGTTCTGCTTTATGTGCATGTAGACATCATTTTTTAATTCTGCTTTATTATTTATGACTGTTACATGAAGGTTTGCTGATGCAACTTGGATTATTAATCTCCCAGAGGATGCAGCTGCATTTTCAAAGCTTAAAATACAAATGTTGGTGCTGCTTCCTGCAGAGAACAGTTTGAAATCATTCTAATTACTTTTCATTTCTGACAGTCGCTCCTCCCAACTCTTTAAACTGCAGGAAAAATATCTGTCAATGAAACAAGAAACCAGACGATTCGTTTTTTCAATCAGAAACAATCAGATCTGTTTATTTTGGCTTCTGAATCCAAGTTTTATTTTTTTATTTCAGTGTAATCTTTTTTTTTTTCTCTAAAGTGAAAAAAAAAATCCAATAATTAGCTACTTACTGATAAATAGAGCCATTAGGGACAGTTAACTCTGAATTTTAATCAAGCTTTCAGGTTGTGATCTGAAATCCAAACTGAGATCCACTTTTAATTTGCACTTATGAATGCTAATTGTATGTTAAATAGAACTTCAAAACACTTTTGTATTAGACAAAGAAATGAGATTAAAGGAATTCCTACTCACGTGAAATGTAAATGGTAACTTTTCAAAAGCATGTTTTACCTCCAATGAATGAGACTGGAGAAATGTAGTTTGGACTATTCCTGCCCTGGTGGAGGAGATTAAATATCTTTGGGTTCATGAGTGAAGGAAGATCGGAGTGTGACATCAACAGGCGGATTGATACGCCGTCCGTCGCTATACGGTCACTGAACCGGTCTGTTGTGCTACAGAGAGAGATGAGCCAGAGAGCAAAGCTCTCAATTTACTGATCGGTCTTCATTCCAGTATTGAGCTTTTGGGTCATGACCGAAAAAACCAAGTCCTGATTACAAGTAGGACCTCGTAGGGTGGCTGGGCGCTCCCTCAGAGATCGGGTGAGAAGCTCGGTCACCCAAAGAGAGCTCGGAGTAGAGCCACTTCTCCTCCACATCCAGAGGAGCCAGTTGAGGTGGCTCGGGCATCTGGTCCGGATGCCTCCTGGATGCCTCCCTGGAGAGGTGTTCCTGGCATGTCCCACTGGGTGGAGACCCTGGGGTTGACCGAGGACATGCTGGAGAGACTATGTCTCTCGGCTCGGGGTCCCCCAGAGGAGCTGGAAGAAGTGGCTGGGGAGAGGGAAGTCTGTATCTTTGCTTACACTGCTGCCCCAACAATCCGGTCCAGATGAGCAGAAAAAGATGGATGGATGGATGGAATATTTTGTTTCTGGTTTCATTTTCTCTAAAAAGGTACCTTTTGAATATTAACTTATTCTTCTTTTCCTTTCAGCTTTTCCCTTCAGGGGTCGCCACAGCGAATCAGTTTCCTCCTTTTGAATATTAGCTAAACATACAAAATCTTTAGTCTTTTCTTTTAGTTTAGTTGTTTTCTTTTGACAACTTTGTTCAGCAGTCAAAAGCATTCTCAATCATACCCAACTCTGATTGAATAGTTCTGCATTTTACAACCAATTTCCTGTGTTATTTATACATTGTATCATAGTTCTGCTTTTCTTTGGGATTTGCTTCAGACAAGACTCTGGTTGTGACCTGGTAGATGCACTCTGTGGTGTTCTTTGTAACCTGAAGGTGTGAGGACATGACGACAGATGCTCTAAACAACTATTGAGAATGGGTGTAGATCTCCAAAAGTAAATGCAGAAATTAAGACATTTTTTAAGGATCTGGCAGTAGCCAAGATGTAATTTACGACTCATCTGGCCAGATTATTAAATCATTTTACAGAGAAAAAAATTAAAGTGAATTATTTTATGAAAGGATTTTATCATTGATGCAAACAGAGAAGAAATTACAGCATAATTATAAAATAAAATGTGTTAACTGTTTAAGGAACTTTTTTAACTGATTCTTTGCTGTCGACTTTTGATGTCTTCACGCTCCATGAAATGATTTCATTTCTATCACATTTCTGACAGCATTTGATGCTTGGAATTGTATTCTGATTTTTTTTTCTAAGAAAATGAAATTGCCTAAAAGTAATCATATGCCATGTATTGTTGCTATGGCAATGATATGGCTGTATAGGTATAGATGTGAGTCGTTAAAGAAATGGGGAAATTATGATTTAAATCAGGTCAGTAAACATTCATCAGTTCAAGAAGAAAGTTGCTGTGGACGATGAAGGCTGACGCTTTAACCAGCGTGGAACTTTATAGCTGTTATTGGGAATTTCACAATAAAGCTCCTTTAAACAGTGACTTTCACGGCATAGAGTTAAATTGAAGAATGGTCAGGATCAATGCTTGAAGCAATAGCACCCTTATCAAACATAATTGAAGGAAAATTCACAAACCGAGATAATGACTGAAAGTTTTTTCTAACCAATAAACCAATGTTTTTAATGTATCGCAATTAATCTGCGTTTTCTTTGTGAGAAATCACAAGTTTGGTTTGGGAACATAAACCAAGACAATTATGAACACAAATGCACCCACACATGTAGATGATGGAGATAGTAAAGTAGTCAATTCACACAGCAAGTCTTCTTAATCAGGAAGAGCAAATCCTCCCTGATGAGACTTTAATGTGGTTAAAGACAGCTGTCTGTGGGGGCAGCAAGCAACACGGCGCTACGACAGCCCCAGCTAAAGCCAAGTTCCAACATGTAGTCAAAGGTCCAGAGGATGTGGTCTAAATTATTTGATATTAACATCTAAATTTAGTATATATGTGCATGTGAAACACGATCTTCCTGCTGACTGTTACGATTTACATTTAAATCAACAGAAATGAAGAGAAATAAGACGACGTTCTTTGACACGATTCAGCTCTTTTGACGTTTTTTGTCATTTTGATAAATAGATCCAGTTATTAAGACTTGAGAAGAAGAGTTTACTTTACATCTAAAGATAAGTTTTATGGTTGAAGTCTCTGTAGATTCATCCAATCTAGACTCGATTCATCTTTTATTTTTGAAGATGTTAATCAAATCCTTTGCTCAGTTTCTAACAGTAAAATAAAAAATAATGTAGATGAACTAAAAAGAGCTGTTTTCATTTTTTAAAAAAGTAGTTTATGTATTTAATAGAAAACGTTTTTTGTTCAACCTGCAGCGTTGATGTTCAGCGACGCTTCTCTTTTTTCTTTACAGTAAATCTGAAGCCACTTTCTGCTGAACATGCCCATCAGGAAGTCACATGACCACGTGAGTCACATGACATCACCCTAACAGAACTGTGTTGTTTAAAGGTGGCTGTTCTTCACCTCACCTGCCGCCTCCATGCTCCACCTTGTCTGCTTCTGCGCTGTCAGCAGTGACCTTTAAAACGGAGCCTCTGAGGAGGAACTGAGCTCCTCCGACTCGCTCCTCCAACAAGGAGGGCCAGTCGATGGCAGGAAGAGAGACTGGTGGAAACGAACTGCTTTTTATTGGGAAAGGGCAACACATTTAAAAAATCACTTGTGTATATTTACATAAGTGAAAATGTAAAACTGTAGCTAAACGGGAGACTTTCCATTTTAAGTCCCCTGACAGGTCAGAGAGACCCAGCTCTAAAAAATGCAGTATGGCAGTGAATTAATGACAATATGCATTGAAAATAAAGTCAAATCATGTATAAAGAGACAAGTGTGACTGTGGAGCAGCTGTACTCGTTTGCGACCACTCTGTGTTTGTAAATGAGGAGGAAGAGGAAGACATTGTTTTTTGTATTAATGTTTAAGAGGCAGAGTATGAGAAGAAAAGATGCTTCTTTTCCAAAAAAAGATCTTTCAAGTTCATAATGTTTACTTTTTAGTTTAAGTGTTTTTAAAATTCAGATTTTTTTTCCCCCTAATCTTGTTTTTCATTCACTTTAAGCTGATCCTGATTTGAATCCATAGTTTTTTCTGTCTTGTTTGGATTTGTTTGACCTTTTAACACCAGAGATGTCACTGGTGACACCTAAAGTGTTGCATTGATAGTGCAGAGGTGCTTCTCTCTGTGACAGAATCAAATTAAATATGTTGATTGTTTATGCACTTTACTACTGTAAATTGATGCATACCAACACACTTCAGAATCCACTGGAATTATGTTTATTGTGTATACTGTTGAAGAGTTACAGTAGTCTGTAGTTGAAATGTGAAAGAAACTCCTGTGGACCGGGGGCTTGTCCGGGATATGCAGAAAAGAAGTCCAGCTGCAAATCTGGTCACGTTGTCAAAGTCCTGCTCATTTGGATTCATATAAAATGCAATCTTGAAAGTTTTTAAGTTGTTTCAACGTCTCTCGGATCAGTCCAGCTCTCGGTTTACACGTGTTCCTCCTTCAAGTGTTTTTCAAGTCATCTCTGATATAGCTGAATGTAAAAGTTAACTGCAGGATCCAGACGATGTCTATCAAATGTTTTAAATTCAGAACTCTAATGGAGCATCACAGTGTGAGAAGACTTCTGCAGCACCCTGTTGTGCAGCATTAGCCACTGCATGAAACCATCATCTGATGTTACGCAACTCATCATCAGTCAAGACGACGTAGCAGAGCGACTCTGTGACATGAATTCCTTTCAGCCTTGGTATATAAAGTCACACGGGCAGCTTTAAAATCATTCACAACTGCAGGAAAGCTTAAGGCCGTTCATGCACAGCCTGGGCTCTGAAACTCAGTCCGTCGAGAAGGGTTGGACTCTCTTTACTTCCTCATGAGTAAACCCAACCATTAGTTACCATTACAAAATAATAAATCTTTAGTGATTTATGGGAAATAGAGTGAAAGTCTAATTCCACTTCTCCATCACAGTTCATTAAAAAACCCTTTATTTAACAGGGTTGGCACAGATTTTCCAACATACTGGCATGTTGTTGTTACCTAATCCAGGTAATCAGCCAAAAACATGCAGACCCACCGGCCCTTGAGGGCTTAAGTTCCCCACACCCTGTATTAAAATATCAAGTCAATCAAACAAAAAAGCAAATATTTTGTTGATTTAAAACAGAACTTTACTATTGGAACATTTTTAGAGTCTGTTCAGGCTGATAAGAAAAGCTAAAAGGGTCAATATTTTTCTCCACTGATTGGGGCTTTAAGTCGTGACCTTACTGACCGATGATCTGTCCCCAGGCGATCCTATTATTGGGGAAATTACTTGAGATAACAGCAGTGAGTCAACACACAAGAGTGATAGAAGCAGGCGGAAAGAGGGAAAGAATACTTTACAACTTTGTGATAATCATCTCTAAGACCACAGGAGTTATGCTCACTGCAATTCTCCATAGATCTGTGCCAGAATGAAACCATGTCCTTCGGGAAATGGTATTCAGTTAACAATCGAGTCCTGACAGTCCCTGCAGACAGACTGTGGTGAAGGGAAAGCAATCCCACCAGCAGGATTCATCATTAGAATGTGTTGACTTACAGCTGGAATTCATCAAGATGAACACTCAGATGAACCGTTTGCACAGACTGTTGGTGTCCATTTGCTGTAGCTTTCCTGTTTTTTTATACTACCTTGTACTTGTACAGGGCAGTATTAAGGTTGTCGACCGCTCTCTGAACCCGTAGCTCCAAAACTATTTTCTACGGGTATGCTGCGTGCAACAGATCGTATTGGACACTATTGACTGTTTTCTGCCTACGATACCTTTTCATTTCACGGCTCAACATCATCTTCTGAGTTGGTATTCTTCAGTAAGTCTAGTGGTATTTATCACATTTTTCTTGTCAAATTTTTCCAAATTGCATGAATGAAGAACAAGGTGCAAACTTTGAGGCTCACGAGAGAGATTTTATAAACTCCTATTATACTCCTCATAATTTGTAGCCAATCTAAAGAAAAAAAAAAGTATTTATATCAAATCGTTTGAATTCGGAAGAAAATTATGACATTTTTACTCCCACTCAAGCCCAAGTGAACTCACTGCAGAGCAATCTATGGTGCCATTCTTCAAATTCTCCTCCAATCCATCAGACAGACTGACAGTGGGCCATTATTCCCTCATCATCACCCAATCCTTTTAATTCTAGCTCAACGTTTTAGATGGATTTTCACTCACAATGACCATTTCAGCCCCCACTGTAATTGCTACAGCTTGAGCCGACTGCGAGACTTAACAATGGTTATTAAGAAAGTAAAATGGACTGACATCATTGTTTACCGGGACAAATGCGCCACAGACGTTTCCATTTTCTCAAAACGCCAAACCTTTCTAAATGCTTAGTACACTTTTATATTTTTGACCCATTAAAAATATATCTTGGTCACTTTTTTTAATTCCTCTCTCTACTGCAGAAAAGCTTCATGGAGGCATTTATGCGATCGATAAAGCTATGAAGTGGAACAGGAAATTGACTTTAGATGATCACATTGTCATTTAAGAGTTTTAGGGGATCAATACACAAACTACATAAAAGCATTCACAGCAGAAGTTTACACTTCAATTCATCCGTACGCCTTACAGTTATATATAATAGACAAATGAAATGCAAAAGGAAGCAGAAACACTGCAGGCATGAAATTACCTTCTTTAACCAGACTGTATGTCTATTGATACTGTCGACTTGGGTCTTTTTATACCGGAATGACTGGCAAGCACCTAGTGTTTACCTTCACAGCTGATCTTTTTTGATAAACCTGCATCAACCAGGAGGTCAAAGCAGTCAGAAAGAAAAATGAAAATTACAAGCACAACACGATAGATAATTTTTCAATTTGGAGACCCTGGGGTGAAGAGGCACAACCCTACCAGCTCTTGATCTGACAACACCGAGGTTCATAAATCCTACATGAAGTGAGACGCTCCTCACCCCACTGACATATTTCATATTGTGCTACGAAAACCACACAGCCTTTGGAGATCCATGAACACTTTGTCAAAACAACTTTCCCCCATCGTTGCTGTGCTCTAAAAATGATCAATCAGGCCACGTTGAGGTCCGAACACTTTACGTTCAAGTCAGTAAAAATCCTGCTGTAAGGAAGAATAGAAAATAAACTACAGAAACTAGTTTCTGACAGGACACCTGCATAAGACGCCAGCGAGGCGGCGTGAGTCATCGCATGCTGAGGACTTTCATATTTGAGGGATTGCTGCTGGATCCTCAAGTCTCAGATGAGATCAGGCACAAACGTCATTTTTTCAAACAGAATTGATCTCATATGTGGATTATTTGATCCTTACCACCAGCCAGCGACCACATCGATCCTCATCACATCCTATCAGCCCAATAAAGGATAAACTTTTTAGATTTAATTCAATTTTGAGACCTGGAATATTCCCCGCGTCCATAATGAACTCACTGTTGGCAACAGGAGCATGTGACCAGTTTTTGTTGGATGCTGACGCGGCCGTGTGGTTGCTGTGGTTATCTAATACCACTTTATGTCATTAGAAGCAGCAAAAGTCTTCAGCCTGTTGAGGTAATTTGGGCTTTTGCCTTTTTCAAACTTTCAGTGCTGAAGGAAGTGAAATCCACCCAAACCACTGTCCTCTTTGAAAACTTGCTGTTTGGAGATTAACATCATTCAAACCTTCATGCCAGATTATGTGTTTATTGTACATTTTCCACTTGCAGTTTTCTTGAAAAGTTAATCAATTTTAGGCTTTTTTGTCTTTTTCCTTTCTTACACTTAATCTAATTCCGTACTGACATGTCTTGTTGTTTTGACTACTATTTTATATCCTCTTACTAGCTTGTATTTCACAATCTTTTTGGATTTCAAGTTACCAATCATTAGCATTATCCAGTAGTTTTTAGATGCTGTTATATATACTGTATGTCAGGAGTGTCAAATTTAATCACACAGGAGCCAAAAATCCAAAACACACTTTAGTTCGCGGGTCAGACAGGATAAACATTTATATAACACAATAAAACTACATTTTTTAAATTTTAAATATGTAACTTTTAAAAAACAATTATGAACTAGATATATAGCATTGCCGGCAATCATGCTAGTGAGAATGGTGTAAGCTGAATTTGGCCGCTAAAGATGGTAATGGTGATAGCTGAATATGCTGAAATTGATAGCTAAAAACGCTGTAGCTGATCGCTGAAATCAATAAAGCTAATAGCTGAAAACGCTGAAGCTGATAGCCAGCTAAAATATTAGCTAAATGCCAAATTAGCCTGAAAAACAAACAAATAAAAAAAAAAACTTAGGTTAGCCTATTTTTCCATATCTCTCCATTTGGAGGGACAAATGTCGGGATATTGAGGAGCTGTAGGAGATGGGAAGCAACTCGGATTCAGCCCTTGTGCATTCTGAAAGGATAGGAGACAATAAAAAATCTGTACATCTCACCTAATTTACTTTTACTTAACCCTACATGTTGCATACATGTTCATTACAACTTGTCGCCCGCAGCATACCCATAGAAAAAATGCATGAACATTTTCTTTTTATGGGTTACTGAGCGGACTACAACCTTGATATTTCGTGTGTGACCCGTACAGGTTCGACCAATTTTCACCTGCAGACAGATCGTATCCCCCGTAAGGAAGTGTGACTAACGCTGAAGTAAAGTCCATCATTTTTCTCTGCGGTTTGGTTCATGTTCATTGGTAAAAGTAACTCTCAGCCTCTATTAAAAGTTTTATGCTTTAACTTAGTTATCTTGTCATTTTTCATTTCTCCTTATTTGTTTGGTTTTTTGTTATTATTGTAGCCTCAGAAGCTAATTTTGTTTTTTTTCTTTTATGCCAATCATTCAGCACTTCCAGCTTTGTTCGTTTTATCAGGGACTGTTGAGCTGTCATGTAGTTTCTTCCAGTAATTTTTCCTCAGCGTTTGTTTTTGCATTAAAAAATGATTCATCTTTTTCTCCCAGTTTGTTTCATCTTTTTAATCAACAAATATAACACTTTGAATTCAGTGTTAGGAGATAGATTTTTCCGTTTTAGTACCATTATGCTCTGTTTTCCTTTCCTCTTTGTGTTGCTCTCCTTCTACACTGTAAAACATAGCAGCTGACTTCCAGGTGTCAGCTGTGTGCGTTTGTTGTCTAATGATATCACATATCAGAGGAATCTGCTGCTTTCTTTCATCGTGGATGTAAGTGCACATTATGTCCCCCGCCTGCAGGAGACAATGGAACGTCCCCGCAGGTCTCTTGACAAGGGAATAATGGGAAATCTCGATGGCTGTAAATGGATTTTGTTGATGGTCCAGGTAACAGCTGTCATTGTTTTTATGCTGTCAGTTAGCCGCCTGTCATCTGGGCTGACAGCAGAGCACATTTCAACCACACTTAGTGTTGGGAAATGTGCTGCACTCGGTTAGTGGAGCTGATGGGTTGTCTGTGTTCATGGAAGGGAATCCGTGTGTTGTTGATGTACAACTTTTTTTTTACTGGTTTTATTTAAAGCTTAACAGCTTAGCTGGAAGTTTTGTTGTTTATTTCCAATGCAACCTTTAAAGACAGGTCTGCTGCTAAACAATGGAAGAGCTCAGACAAACATTATATACCCAGCAGCATGTTTTAAAGACCCATCCAATGAAAATTGTGTTTTTAACATGTTCTTTGTGGCATTTTTATCATGATTGAGGACATATATATAAAAAATTCTGGGCATTTCTTTATTCAAACTCTGGTGAATCAGAAGCAGAGGAAGAATTTTGCAAACAAATAGATCCATGAACGTCTTTGCCTCCATCGTCTTAGGATGGATGTCTTGGATAGCTCTGATATTCCTCGCCATCCATTTTTGTTGCACCGGTAATGTTATGTTTGGAGATTTGAGGGGCTGTAAGTTGGCAGAACAGTTTTTAAACAGATGGATGATGGGAATATGTGCGGGGTTGCTCAGTGTCAACGGCCACGCCCACAACTCAGAGGTAAATTTCTGATGAACTCCTGTCGCTCTGCAGAAACTATGTCCTAGAAAACGATCAGGTTTTTGATTTAGACTAAAACAGCATCATTATTAGTAAATCAAAGCTTTGAAAATATATTAAAAGATGATTGAAGTGGGTGTTTAAGATTATTTCTTAGCATCTAAAAGTTATCTGTGATTGACAGGTTGATTATGATATAAGGATGATAAACATTGGTGGTAGACGGCCTTTTATTTGCCTCATAGATCCTCATAGTTTGAAATTACATGTCATTTGTTGACTTATGTTCTAAAAAAGAAAAAAAAAACTGTTTTCTTTATTCCAAGCAGGCTAAACGTTAGTGTCTGGTTCTGTTAATCCAAATAAATGTTTTCAACAGCTCCTTTTGTGAATGAAAATTGACCAACGTGTAACAATAAATCAGCATTTCTTGTTTCTTCTGCTGCGATGTGACAGATTCTAAGAAATCAGGCTTCTTTTTTTGGTACTCAAAATAACAGTGCCACTTTGAGAAAGCATGACTTCTTCAGTTGTAGTAAAATAAATCAGTTTATAGCCACCACCTGCTTGTTGGCTGGGACTTAACCCTAAAGTTTGTGTGCATAAGTCTTTGTGAGTTATCATGTGCAAACCCTTCAGCTGTTTTTCTTTAATATTGTCAAAAGGACGCTTGTGTGGAGTTCAGACGAGGCGAGCTTTTTGATGAATTATTTGTTGTTGGCGACTCAGAGAGCTGGTGGCACAGAAAGAAAATGTACTTTATCATTTCTTTGGTCTTTTATTACTCCTTGTAAATCGTCTGCTCCTCTCTGAGGCAATTTATTCCTAATTGCAGTGAGTCTGATCAACAGGCTCTTGTTGGAGAGCGCTAGCAGCTCGGAGAAATCAATGCCTTTCTTTCAAACCCGTGTTCTGAATTTGCAGCTCGCGTGATCATGCAGGAGCGGGCGAATGCAGGAACCCACACGGTTCCTGCTGTTTATCAGGAAAATGTCAAAAGATTGGTTGGCTTTCAAGCTAATTCGGTGAAATGCAAGGAGACAAAGAAAGCAGACGCATTTTATATCGAACATTTTTATGCGGAGCATTTGTAAAGGTCCCCCGCTCAATCTCACAATAGTCTTTGGCTGTTTCAGGGTCCGAATTTCATAATTGTTGCCATTTTACACAGTGATACATTAGTTGGAAAATACATGATTTAAAATAGCAGCTTCCCGGACACTAATATTAACAACCATAACATTTTGTTAAAGCTAAAGCTGATTTTTGTGGCAATTAATCCCTAACAAAAAGGTATAATCTTTTGACTTATTTTCTAAATGTTCCCAGTGGTCTTTATTCATAATTATTGTGTTTTTAGCCAAAAAAAAAAAAAAAGAAAACCACGTCGTTTTCTAAGACATAGTTTCTGCAGAGTGGCAGGAATTCATCAGAAATTCACTTCTGAGTTGTGACTGTTGGCAGTAAGCCTCCCCTGACCTCTCATGACCCCTCGTTTTGAGCTTGTAGCCCGCTGACTGTAGCACCTACGTCACCATCATTTTTTTTTTTTTTTTGCTGATTTACCATGACTTCAATACAGAAATATTCAGAAACGCAATTTAAGTTTAGTTTACACTTTACAACACTATGGTTCCCCAGGCTTAGCACTAAATAAAAGTGTATTATTATTGTAAAAAATGCCATAAGGCTGATCAAGTCAGCGTTTTCTTTTTTTCTAAATTGGGTGTTTTCCAGCCCAATTTCTATTCTGACTTGGCATCATTTGTTCCTACTAGGAAGTGAGTGATTGATAAATAAGTGAAATCAATAGATTTAATGTTTTTTTAACAGTTAAAAGTGATGTATTTAAAATAAATTTATTTAACATTTAAAGGTGAATTCAGACCGCCTGTATCCACCTGTAAGGACAGTTTACTAAAGCTTAAATGGGAAGGTCCTTGAATGACATGTAGACGTGTTCAGACTAGGACAAAGAGTTTCACACCAAACATCTAATTTTCAGGTGAAATCCAGATTTTTACACCAAAGTTCAAGTGCAGGAAACAAACCACAAAGTCTGAAGATGACGCTCAACATGAAACTGAAATCTGGTTTTCACTGCAGACTTTTTTCCTCCATGTGAGACATTGGTCAGAATGACTTTTTATGCAAATCAAAAATTCCAATTGACTGAAAATACACTCTGTTGCCGTGGCAGCACCAAGTGGAGTATGATTTATTATATTGAGTTTTTGGGCTCATTTAAGAACTTTTTTTTGTTGCTTTTGTAGTGTAAATAAAGAAAAATTATATTTTTATAACCCAAGCTGTCACTTTGATGCTAAAAGCTTCAGGCTGTAATTATCTCTTTCTGGTAAAAAGCTTTTATGAGCAGAACGTACTTGACAGAAAAGATTTGCTCTTTGTGCTCGTCTCGTTACGAGCAGCAGGAAGATTTTACGAGGAGTCTTTGCTCATTAAACAGGCATTACGAGCAGATAAAGGTGAGCTTTGTGAGATGAGCATCAGAGTCAGGTACCTGAGTACCTGCTATCTTTATATTGGCAGGAAAATTGTCTGTGTGGTTCAGTACACAACAGCGGGCCACAGCAGCTTTACTCCACGCCTGCTTAATTAGGCTGAATATAGCTCCTGATATTATTAATTAATTAGCTTGTTTGTTTCAGAGTGTCTTTCCCACCATCTCTCTAACAACATGTTTCTGATTTTTTTTCTTTTCATGTGATGCAGACAAAAACACTGACATTTGTTCCTCTCTTCGGGGGTGCGTAAAGCCCGGAGAACAGTTGTTGCTGTCTGCTATCATCAAACACCCAATTAGATCAAAGGAAAATTCCCAGATGAAATTCTTAATTGTTATTCATGATGTCAAAAAGTAACTTCCCCCTAAACCTGGTGGTGCCGTCACCTTTGGGTTCTGCGTTTGTTCAAACCGTCAGTGAACGTTCTTCATGTTTGTAGAGGAACCAGCTCCACCTTTATGTGCAAAATATTTGATTAAAGGATTCTCCAACTTGAGAGCAGAAAGAACTTAAAGAGATGAAGCAGAATCTTAGTCTGATTTCTGAGACTTCTATTTTAGTTTTCTTTATTTGCTTAGCGGTGGACCTCCAAACCCCTTGAGTTCATAGACTGGTGACCTTCAGGATTTCCTTCCAGAATGGTTCCACCAATTTTTCTGCCCTGCTTTAAACCATCACACTCCCACCACCGTGTTCTCATTCTATGTTGAGTCCAGATTTTTTCTTCTTCTACCAGAGAGATCTTCTTGGGTCTCATCAGAACAATAGTTTAGAACAAAGAGCGATTTGGGTCCACTTTTCACACTTCAAAACCCAGCAGGAACCGCAAAGACTCACCTCATCTGTCAGAAAAATAATTCAATTTCAATTTTATTTATATAGCCCAAAATCACAAAGAGATTTGCCTCATTGGGCTTCAAAATATAAACAATTGTTAAAAACTAAACAGACTACATAAACTGGTTATCCCTGCCCTTAGACCCTCCCTCCCGGTAAAATAAGACACGGATTTGTATTTATGTTAATGTTACCATTATGAATAATACAAATTAACTTTTATTGCATGAATAAAACAGAAACAGAAATAGATAACAGAAATAAAATATACCCTAATTCTTTTCCAAATATGAAACAGTTTATAACTTTTAACAGTGGTTCACATGATTTCCCTTCAAAATTAAAGACACTTTGTGTTACATAGAATCAGCTCAATGCTGCCAATATAGCAGCAGGAAGTGTAATGTCAGCAGTGATTAAAAAATAAAGTTTAGTTTACAATTTGTAGTAGATCTCTGCCAAAAATACATGAGAAGGAGAAGGCGTAGGGGAGGTATTCAGATTTTGCCTAGATGTCAGGAGTCAACATCAAGACAATTTGAACCTTCATTCACCACCTTCTGCTCAGTTTTTTTCTGGTAGAGTGTTCATGATAGTAGCCTAGAAACAAACATTGTTATAAGTTTGTCTTCAGTCTCAGACCTGCAGTAAACTCCAGCTGAAGCGTCTGCAGGAAGCTTTTAAAATGTTCTGAAGTTTCCCTTCTTTTTGACAGCAGGTCATTCCACAAAATGTCGACAAAAAGCACCTCACCGTCTGTGGTAAATATGAAGGCAAAAGCTAAACTTCTGTGAATCTTATCTTAAAATAGAAAACTGCACATTTCTCTGTTATGGGTCAGAACCTAAAAAGGACTCGTCTGTTGCTTCCAGTCGCTTGGTTCTGACTTTTAAATGTGTCCTGGTGAAAAATAGCTGGAAAGCACAAAGGAAGAAGTTTTCATTACCTTTATCTTTGAACCAAGACTAACAGGTCGCCCTAAAAAGAAAATAAAAGCATAAAGATTAGTTCTGTGAACACATATTCCATTCCTGACACATTGGACTGTAGAGAATTAGCTCCAGATCTGCTTAAACTCTTTGCAAACTGTGATGTCTAATGAAATCGTGAGCTCTTGTTTGTTGGCGTGTGTTACTTTATGGGATAAAACCACATGAGTCACATCTCCATAGACACCTTAACGAGATGAAGATCACTTTAATGAACTAACACAACACATCATCTGGCAGCTGATTCTGTGCTCTGAGTGAAAAAGTGGAGCCCCCTCGCTGCCTCTTCACGCCGCTTTCCACACTCCGCCCATCTGACCGGCTCCTGCCAAAAACCTGCCGGCCTTCTGCTTATCGGCTCAAAGCGTTTGATCCACCATCGATCCTCTGGTCCTGTAACGTTTAGTCAGTGGATGATAGATGGTGTTTGTGTTTGTTAGGAGGATCTCTGTCCATCCATCCATCCTCTAATGTGTTTGTGTGTAAATGCCCCCGACCTCCTCCACACCATCTGCTCAGAGAAACCGAGTCCTTCCAGCTCCCCGCAGGCCACTTTACCAAAGCTCAGCCATGACTCTGAATTAAGACTGGGCGGAGTGGACACCTCTTGATTTGCACAGTTTGCTGTTGGAAGATCTGATTCAGTTACAGCCAGTAACTTCAGAAAAGATGGTCTTTTGGGTCTTCTGTAAAAGATGTGCTGTAGATTGACACACAAACGAGAAAATAGAGTTGACTGCTGGGACTGATGTGTTTTTATTATGACATGAAAGAAAAAAAACGACAGTTGTTCTCATAGCTTTTAAATGTTTGCTTAAAAGTAGACGATAAGGTTTTTAAGGTTTTAATAAATAAGATCTAAAATCTTAATATTTTTTTTTTTTTTTTATTCCTGGCCAATGACTGCAGAGATATTTAGTCTCTAGTAGACACCAATCTGAATACATTGTGAAAATGGAAAGTACGATTGTTGTACATGTGGTTAGCTTATTGTGAAGTATTTGTAAGGCTAATTGAAGTTACCTGAACTTATGACACATAGGTGATGCAGTCATATGGTGTCGTTAACTCCCACTCTCAAGAGAATCTGACTACAGAGAAAAAAACATGGTGCCCGAAAATTAATAGCTGGAAGTCCCTTCCCCTGCGGAGCCGGCCGCAATGAAAAATATCCTTTTAAACTTTCTACCTTTTTCCCGTTTCTTCTCTCTTTTATTGACCCTTTTTTTCTCTCTGACACTTTCTGTAAGGGGGCAAAAAACGGCCTTTCAGCTCCAACCTGCTGATTCACAGTGAAAAAAATACTACAGTTTATTCACATTCAAAAACTCAACAGCTGAGAGTTCTGAAACGTTTTAAAAATATCATTTTGAAAGGGGTTCCTAAAGTTTATAGAATTTAAATAAGTTTATAAGAATAATTCAAATTCAGATTTCTCAACCAAAAGTTTGAATTGGTTTGGTAGAGTTTGAACTATTTGTAAAATATCAGTTATAGCTTCATTTGACATTTGTGGACAACATGTTAAATTGTGATTGAAAGTAAATATTCCTCTGTCAGCATATACAGTATGTACATGTATAAAGTTTATGTGTATTTTGTTATTAAAGCAACAGCTAAACCAGAGGTCTGAAACTCTAACGGAACCATTTGGTTCAGTTTCTTAGAGACAGAACTGAGCTGCGAAATCTCACTGTATTCTTTATAAAAATATAATGCTCTGTCATTAGGCCAATTAATCATAACATTTAACTTTTAATTATTCACAATAATTAAACTATAACAGATTATGTTTTCCAATCGACCATATAACATTCTGATGTAAGGTCCTTTCAAAATACAATTATTATGCAATTCTCTCATTAAGAAATTTGCATCTGAGCAGAAACTATAGATACTGCTGTGCAGCAGAAGATAAGAACATGTGTCCTGCTGTGTTCTGACAGAAGAAGATCCACTGTGACGATGTTTATTGAACGTCACTGAAAAGCCATTCAGACTCTAAATGTGAAAACATTTCTGAGAAGATTGGTGGACTGTAGGGCTTGATTGAGCTGCATGATGCTGGTTCAGATCTGGAGATCAAGAAGGGTTAAAGAATCTGAAAGTGAATAAAAAATACATTCATGTAATAATAGTGTGGTTTCACTTGCCTTTTACATATCAGTGGTTTCATTTCTGCATTTGATGCATCTATACCAGGACTAGACTTTCTTCACCTCTGGAGCAATGTGAGTACAGCAAACCAGACTGCTTCTCCTGTCAGGAGGGTTCTTATGAAACTCATGCGCTTTGCTTTTTTTGTGTTTTGAGCCAAACAAGAATCATCCAGACAAGTGGATTTGTTTTTTAGGCTACTGGTTAGCTTCTCGCTGATTGTACTGCTGTCTTTACCAGATGCATGGACAACTGTGTCATCAGCATACATCTGTAAATTAATTTTGCGACACTCTTTCAGAAGAAAATGAAAAGAATAGGACCAAGAATGGTTCCTTGTGGAATGCCAGTTTGAATTTTTAACAGCACATTGCTTATGATTCTGTAACTGAAACCCAGACACAGAGCGCTTTGGAAAAGTGGAAAGTCTTGAGAATAATAAAATAACTTTCATTTTAGATGCAGAATACTGTTTATCTTCCAGTTATGTCCTGTCTTCAATAAATTCCAGCACCTTTAAACCCCCCCACCCCCGCTCCGCATGCTACGCGCCTGCTGACTGACCGGCTTTCTCCTACTTTCTTTTTTTCATGGAGGTACTCCCGTTGTTAACAACTGTGATATTTGCATCTGAAGTTAGAAGGATGAGCTTGAGCTTTTATGTAAATGTTTAAACTCAGGGGGGAGGAAAAAGGAACTATAGAACAGTTCCCAGCCAATCACAACTTGATTCCCATCGTTCACGTTAATGAGCCTTTCAAAAGATTCCTCTCTTCATTTATTTTCCCTCCTTTTTAGGGATCCTAGTTTTTGAGGTACACCTTCTGTACTTCACACACTCTGGTTCTGTCTGTCACAAACCGTGTGCCTGCGCTAATCCAGTCGGACTGAACCATTTTAAAACAAATATGGGGGGTGGGGTCCGGAAGACGTTAATGTTTCCAAAACGGCGCCTCTGTAGCAGTCAGGTTGCGTACAAGGAGTGCATTTGTATCACATGAACAGCACTAACTAACTCTTTGTGTGTTGTTTAAGGGTTCACTACGACCTGTTCCCCGCAGCATACCCATAGGCTCACAGGACGGCCTGGGATCTGGATATTTAATGTGTTCCCTGTAGAAATGTACCCATTTTTCGCTCACAGACAGCCTGTATCTATCCTCAAAAACAGTTGGAACTAAAGTCTAAGGAGACAGTATTTGACCTTACTGATAACTAGAGTGTGGCGTAAGGACACCAGATGACAGCATCACCCATATTTTATAAGTTTATGTAACTTCCATTAGCCTTACAAATAATTCACAATGAGCTTACCACATGCACGACAATGGAACGTTCCGATTTTATGACGTCCCATGAGTTGGCCATACGAGACTCGAGGGAACTGTTAGAATCACCTGCACTCCCCAACTTTTAAAAGCTTTTCTTTTGGCCTAGTGGTTTAGGCATCTGCTCTTTGTCTTCTTCAGGTCAGTGGCCTAGTGGGAGAGTGTCTGCAAGTTTGGAAATTCGTTAGTTCAAATCCAGGCAGAGTTATACCAAAGATCCTAAAAATGGGACCCAATGCCTCCCTACTGGACACTCATCAGTAAGGCATTGAATTGGGGGGTTAAACCACCAAATGGTTCCCGAGCGCAGCTGTGTCTGCCGCTCACCACTCCACCCTGAGGGATGGGTCAAAAGCGGAGAATAACTTTCACGCACCTTTCGCGACAACTAATGTGACTTTAACCTTTAAAAGCAAACCAGAAATGCCTTCAATTCTCCTCCAAGGAGTGATAAAAGTTTTTTCACGAAATGTTCATGGTGCAACTCCTGAAGCTCAGTTTTATCCACAAACGCTCCATCAGGTCAGACAGAAGTTCCAACAGGATCATGGAGCTTTTTCTGCACCACCTGAGATGAAGAGAGGTTCTTTCTGCCGCTGATCCTTAAAAACCGAGCCACAGCAAAAAGCAACTCAATTTAAAGTTGGGTTTAATACACCATTTAAAGATGGAGAGATGGAACCAGAAAATGATCTGCTCTGCAGTTTTTTTCTCTCCAATGAAGTGAGGCTTCGTGGTTCTGAAAATGCAGACCGAAGGTGAAACGAGCGGCACATTTGCTGACTTCTTCTGTTATGGGAGTTTCCTTGACGTGCCAATCAGCAGCACAGGAGCTCTGCTGCGCCGTAAATGTAATTTGGGAGACGCATGAAGCCGTGAAAGAGAATGTAATCATCTCTGCATTCCTGTGCTCACAGTTTGTCTTTTTATTTTTGACTTAATGTGCACACCGGGGGACAGTCAAGCAGTCTTCTCTGAGGAAAGCTGTTTATAAAATCATTTCCATTGCCCCGGGAGTGAGTGGCTCTAACAGGACCGGATTCAATTACTAATTTAGTATTCATCTCCTGCTTTCTTTTACTGTTTATCTGTGAGCTTTAGTGTCTCAGAGCAGCTGAAATGTAAACTGTCAACAAATATCACCAAGAACTAAAGGTTGTTTAGAGGTCGGGAGTTGAATGAAGAAAGTTAACAGAAGTTATTAATAAACTACAAAACGATTGAACTGGAAAATACAGTCAGTAATCTGAGTGTCTTCAACTGCCGCTTTATTTCCTGGTCTCTCCTGCCCCCAAGTGACAGGATGACGTTATAACTCCTTTGCACCTTAGGAGCATTTCTGCAGGATCTGCACTTGTACCACGTTTGGATCAGTCCGGTTTACCATGATGGTTTGGCTGGAGATGAGCAGCAGCAGGACAGTGACGGAAACGTCATGTTTGTCCGTCTTCTGTGTTCTTGTTTAGAGGATTTGACACTTGAAGGTTTTTGTTACAAACAATATTGTTTATCCTTTTAAAATAGTCTTACAATTAATCCCAAACTCTTTTCAAATATGTTCTTATATCTGAGGCTGTTTGGGGATTTTTTTTTCTGGGATTTTATAGTCGTCTTTCTCATCAGGGCGGGGCTTCCTGCTTTAGGGCTGCTGACTTTGAGTCTGTGTCTGAACAGAATACCTGGTTCCTGTTAGTGTTGGCTTCTTGCTGCAGCTCGCCTTTTGTGCTCTGGTTTCCTGCCTGCGGGGACCGGGGTTTTGTTTTCAGCCTCCAGTCCTGCAGCTGAAGTTCATACCTGTTTTCAAGTGCATGTTTGCATTTAGTCTTACTGTCGCACTGCCTTTTGCTGTGGTTTCTTTGTTTATTTGTATTTTTTTCTGGGGTTTAGTGACCTCATGTGGTCAGAGTAAAGGAAAGTGTTGCACCTGTATGTTGTTTGGTTGGAGAACCAGATAAAAAGTTACATAATAAAAGTAAGACTCCACTTTTAAAGGCGTTAGAAAATGTGGTGTGAGTCATGTTGTTAAAATATTAAGAAAGTAAATACAGTCCAGCTCTGATCCAAAGAACATGCAGAAAAGGCTGAAATATTTGTTCTTTTGTATGTTTTCACATCGGAGTAGATCAAACTCCACATGTTGGTTTAAAGTCATTTTGATTATTTTCTTTTATTATTTTAGTGGTCTATTAATTATGATTTCGACCTTTTTAGGCAAAATTTTTGAAAACGGTGTCAGGAGTTCGTTAGAAATTCACCACTTTGTCACCCCTTCTTCCCCTTCCCATTGCTGAGAGCTCTCTGTTTACACTTTCTCTCTTACATTTCCAATGCAACAAAAATGGTGAGCAATATTAAATCTATCCATTCATACAGTTCAGATCCAGATTCCAGTTTAGGCGAGGTAAACAAAGACGTTCATGGATCCGTTTATCTGCAATGAGGCGGAACAGGGTGCTTGTGGGCCGTCCAACGTATTTTCTACAAAACAAATAAGACCTTTTTCCAATAGGATTTTTTCATCCACTCTTAATTCACGAATTGAGTAAAGAAATACTCATAAATGCAATTTTAAGCTTAGTTCTGTAATACATACTGTATCTTTCATCATCAGAAAAATGCTACAAGACCATGTTAAAAACACCCAAAACACTATCACTATTTGAGTGGGTCTTTAAACACGAGCAGTTGTTACCTGTTAAATCTGCAACACAAAACCAGTAAACATTTAGGATTCACAAAGGATTGTTTTTACTCTGCAGTTTCAAACTCTTCTAAACTGGTTCTGGTTTTATATTTTCCGATTAGAAAATGTTAAAAAATGAAAGTTTGCTTCTTCAGGATGTTTGGTCTGAACTTCAAGCAGACTGTTCACTAAACCAGTGAAATCACTTCATCATGTCACACTCGTCAGATCAAACACCTGATTTTCACAGCATCTCCTATAAAAGTGAAGTTTTAAACTTACTCTGAAGATTCAAAAATGGGAGCAGTTCACTTTCAAAGCCCAACTTTATTCACAAGTCATAAACATTTGTCTCAGATCAAACATAGAGAAAAACATCTCACCTTCACAAATAAAAAGCTTTAAGGAATAAATAACATTAAATACATTACTGAAGAAGTTTATCTCTGCAACTATTTAAACTATTTAACAATTTCAGAAGTTTCTACACAAGACAAACACTTTCTTCAAAACTACGGCTGATTAAAAGTGCAGGAAAAACAAAATAGAACATTGTTCTTAAAACATGACTCCAACTATAAACATATAAAACTACAAACCCCAGAACCTGGATTCCTGGTTGGTAAGGCACAGATTCAACTTTGGTAGAGCAGAACAGTTTAAGTCTGGCAACAGCCAAAACACTGTCAATCTCATGGTTCAGAGATTAACAGCAGTTTTGGTTTTTACACAAAAACAAAAATATATAAGAAAAGCTTTTCCCATCTATTAAAAGCATGAATCATTTTAAATGACAAAGTAAGGCACATATATAGACGAAATGTGCAGAAAAGAAGCAAGTTTTCAATTGTCTGGCTAGTTATTGATATCAGTAGAAATTGAAGTTCAAGAGATAAATATATTGCAAGAATAAATATAATTAAATGTTAACTTTGCTTAAAATTATAGTCCTTCAGTTATACTCTTTGAGCACAGAAGAATCTTAAAATGCAGAACATACACATTGCATAGTTTAATTTTGGTTTTAAGGCAACATATTTTTTTCCAGTTTGCACGGACAACCTGTTCAAGAAAAATACAATCAAAACTTCTGAAGCTTTTCTGATTTTCCTTTTCTACAGCCGTCCTCATATTCACCAAAGAAACAACAAAAACCTAAATTCAACCTGCTCCAATTATATATAGTTGCATTTACATGTTTATGAGGACAGAAAGATTGAGCTGATTGTATGCTTACTACATTAGAGAAAGAAAAGCTAGAGTGAGTGTAGTGTCATTTTCTCCAGTAAACACAGATTATAGACAAACTTTGTGAAGTAATTTGTCAAAGTGACACATTCAGGACTGGCTTTGTTGAAGGAGAAGGCCTTCAAATATAGATATGAATAATGTTTGCTAAAAGCTTTAGTGACTCCAAAGCAGGAAAAATGGAAGAACGAAGCATTGATGCTTGAATGCAAATTGACTCACTGGTTTCTTACAGTCTGGAGTATTAAGGGTTTGGCAGACTGTTTACTGAGCTATAGCCACCCGTGGACTAAGAACATAAGATGAAATATCATCATTCATGTTATTCTTGATGTTTAACATTGATTTACCAACGTTTGTTTTTGCCTCATGTTGGTGCTTACACACGAAAAAGAGTATTTCTTTTCATTGGTAAATATACATATTTGATAGCATAGGCTTAAGAGGCACAGTCATTCAAGTGTAAATAAGCTGAATAGAAGGTGAGAAGTCTTTGTAAATGTGTTGTTTTTTAAGGAAACTCCACTGTTTTCCTTAAGTAGCATTCATTTACATCAAGACTTCCTAAAAAGGAAAACAAGGACAGTAATGGATACTTTCATCTTTACCTGTTCTGTGCAAAACTGAGGCAATTTGTAAAAATATAATTGACTAATTAAGGAGACATAAAAAGTTTATCTGTAAATTTCAGTATTTGACATATAACAGTCAACTGGATGTGTTTTATCTTTTATTACCCAATACTTTTCGTCTTTTTTCCAGAAGCTTCCTCCGTTCAATAAAAGCGAGTAGATGTATAGTTTGTAAAGTTTGGCTACAGTATGTGAAACCTATGCATGGAGGATGTGAAGAGAAGAGCTCTAGACATAGGCTCCAGTACAAACTTCAGAACTTTCCAGAACTGAGCCCAAGGAAATATCACAAGCACGGAAGGTAACTGATAGGAAGACACTCCAAAATGATCTATGGCCAGCAAAATGTCCTGATCTGACAGACAAACCAAACAAATGCTGCATAACCAATATTATAAGATCAGCTCTTGTGAAATGTTTCAACCTTTTTTGACCCAAAGTCTTGTTCTTTCTTGATACAATCTCAAGGTACACCAAATACCAAAAAATGTAAAAAGACTGTCTTCTGTATTAACAATATACAGTCATTCCTATCAAAGTGTCTTGAATAAGAATCAAATAAACACAAAGAAAAAAAGTATTTTATAATATCATATTTACTTAGTGTGATATCTGGGCCTATTTGGACGAACACAAAGCTGATATTCTGAAAATGGCCAATTAGGTGAAATTAAATAATTTTCCACAACACATTACTGTACTACAGCAAACTAGTTGATAAACGCAGTGGACCAGAATCTGCAGTACACACCTCTACCTGAAGAACACAAATCATTCATAAGAGGACAGTGAAGACTGCATCTTATCCAGAGAACATAGATGGTTTGAATTTCTGATAGCAAAGGCAAACTTTCTATCAAAAGAAATGATGGACTCGTGTACAATCTTCCACCATCGAACCCAACAAACTGGTTTCATCTAGAGAAGGAAAAAAAGTACTTTCAACAACTTAAAACAATTTGGAGTTTGTTAGCCTGTTTTTCTCCTAACCTACAGAATGAGGGGTCATTTCTTGAACGCCTTCTTATGACCAGCTCTCACATCATTGTATGTCAGACCTGAGGAAGACTCTTCGAGAAAAGGGGAAACATTTACAGTTGACTGGTATTTTACCTCGAACTTTGATGGAATCTTTCTAAATAAATGAGAATCTAAGACACAGTAGAGACTGTAGACATTTGAAGGATTTCTTCTGACGAATCTATAAAACATCTGATCAATTTTTAGACATTTTTCTTTTACAGCAGCTCAAAAGTGGACTTTATTAAAAAAAAAAATGTTTGGAGCCCACGCCCACGGTCAGAAAAGGGACGGAATACAGTTAATGCATCTTTGGTCTAAGACCTCAAGTTCACTCTCAGACTCCTGGTCTAACCAGTAAACTGCTGCTGCCGTGTGACTGAGTGATAAGACATTCAAGAGGAATTGAAACTAAAAAAACATTCAGAGTATTTTCGGACACGATTTCCTTAAGTTAAGACTAAACTGTGTAAAAAAAAAAAAAAATCCCCTTTATGTCTTACTGTAACAGCTCTGGTGAAGTTATCATCGTTCACCCACATAAACCTTAAATACAGTTCATGTCTACAGTGTACATTTTCTCCTGGACCAATAAGTGCTTCTCTGTCCCACAGACTCAAACTGCAGTGATTTGTAACACATGTAAGGGCTTCAACTTCCACCACAAACTCATTAAGACACATGAGAAACCACTGAGATCTTTGGCAGTATGCGAGATCCACCCACATCTGGATAGATGTGTAACTAGCTCTGGTTGCCATAATCTCCATTAGCAGTGGCGAGGCTTTGAGCGTATCGTACGCCGTCACTTATGGTGAAGAAAATCATTTTATTGTTTCCAACATCGCCGTCGTCTTTGCTGCTGAAGTACCCTCCTCTTTCCAGGGAGTCCAGAACAGAAGGATTACACTGGACTAGCACAACTTTGATCCCAACCTCGCCGTAATCCTTGCGGACCTCCTTCAGAGCATTGACCCCGGCGGTGTCCAGAAACAAGACGCCGCTGCAGTCAATCACTAAACTGTGAAGTTTTCTGGATGACTCCTGGTCAAGTACCAGGGTCAACACCTCAGGACTGTTCTCCTCTGGCTTCGTGTTTGGTTTTCCTCCGTTCTCTTCTTGGTGCTTGCACTTGCTGAACTTTATACGACGAGCTTTCTCCTTCACTGGATTGAGCCCAATGCGCTTATACAGGCATTTTTTGAACAAGCTCTGGTTGGCATAGTAGATCGGAGCTGCGTATCTGAAAACCGCCACTTCGGGGTGCGTCTGAAGGCCGCGATAAGACGACACGTCTTCATAATGCTCCCTGGTCTCAGCCCGGCCCAGCTCCAGGATCTGGGCTCGCTGGGTTCTCCCTAAAACAAAGAAGGCTGAAGCCAAAACCCCCACGAGGAGGCCGAGCTCCGTGTTGACCAGTGCAGACGTTCCCATGGTTATGAGCCAGATGGAGGCGTCCACTCGGTTGACACGCCACAGCCTGGGCACGTCAAGGAACTTTCGTAGAGCACCACGGAGATTCACCACGATGATGACTGCTAAAACGCATCTACATCAAAAGGAGAGACAAACATTTTTGTTTAAAAGACGGATCTAAGGAGACAAAAACATACATCCAAGCAGCAGCTTTGCAGTTGGAACATTTTGATCGGAGTGTTGGCAGAACTTTATTAAAATAATTCCCTCTGTTGGTTTTAGCGCATGTGTAAAGCCTTGTTTGTCTTATTGTTCTGACAAAACAGAATGGTTTTAGGGTTTCTGAATTTTTAAGTTTGCATTTTCACTATTTTTTGTAAAAAAGCTCATGGAGAAACGACAGTCAACATGATCATCGTTATCTTTTTTTGTCCTTTGGAACCGCAGAGAAAAAGGAAACAAGGTGAAAAACAAAACATTTAAAACCAATTAAGTAACGATTCTTTAATTGTAGCTTATATTTTATGGGTAAAAAAGAAAAAAGTTTAAAGTAACTCACTTTAAAGTACAAATATTACCACAATAGCGCCTGACCAAAGTGTATGTTTATTTTAGTAAGTTACTGATTACTCTCTGGAGGGAAAATGTCAATTTTGTTTGTTAGGAAATTAAATACAATAACCTTGCAGTTCCCGCCAGCAGTCACACGTTCATCCTCAATCCTCAGGATTTTAAAAGTCCCTCAAAGATGCTAAAGACCTTCAATAGCTACACCATCGAAAGTATCCCAAAGGAAGTTTTTTAGCCTGGTTTGGAAATAGCACAAAACAGGAAAGGAAAGCTCTACAGAGCGTGGTCCACTCAGCAAGCCCACATCTAACCCTACAACAAGCGGTGCTGCACCAGAGCTAACAAGATACTAAACACAGAGAGGATAAGGAGGAGCTTCTTCCTGAAAGTCATTTGGGTCTTCAACCAGAACACCTAATATTTGTCTCCTTGGTCCCCCCCAACCTCCCCACAAAAACATGTTGTTCTACCGTGGCTGTTTCTAAACAGGAAAATCTCACAATTCTATGCTGTCTCTAAAAAGCAACGTCACTTTATACTAGTAACATTTTAGCAGCACACGGCCGAACCCGAATTCTTCCCCAACCCCTCCAATTAAAATATAAATAATCAGCAAATGAATAAAAGGGAACATCGTGTTCTTCAGAACTGTTTTCAAGCAAGCTGGGAGAGAACTTTAAAACCCAAATGAAAATCAGATATTAACATCCCATTGACTTACTTCTGCAGGGAATAAAAGAGAGGAGCGATCACTAGAAGTACCAGCAGCAGAATGAGAGCAGTGACCAGCCCCGAAATCTGAGTCTGGCACCCCGTGGATTCTTTGACGAGAGTCTTTGTCAGAGCGGCGCTGGTGGTGAAGCAGCGGAAGAACGAGGGCAGGATGTTGCAGAAGCCAATGGCGTACATCTCCTGGTTGGCGTCCACCTTGTAGCCGTGCTTCTTGGCGAACATCTCCGATAGGGAGACGGTGATGGCGAAGCCCACAATGGCGATGGAGAAGGCGTCTACGGCCACGTTGGGGATGAGGGACCAGGATGGCATTTGGGGAGGGAGGAAGCCGGTGGGGATTTCACCCGCCACCCCTGAACCATATTCAGCATTGAAGTGGCCAAAGTGAGAGGCGAGGGTGGCAATTATGACCGCAAAGAGTTCAAAGGGGATCGGAGCCTGAAGACATGGAAGAACACCAATCATTCCAAGTTTCTCATCAGGAGAACAAGCTCTTATACTGTAGGACATCAGAGAAAAACATTGAATAAAGAATAAATTAGTTACAGTATTTTTTTTGCTAACCATGGACTAGAAAGTGACTTATGAGCATCTTTGTTGAAAGAAAAAGAGTCAAGGTGTTGGACGACCCAAGTCACCCTTTTACAGACCTTTAGGTAAACTTAGGAGAGGCACTACAAGTGATAATGAAAAGTGTATTTACCTTCAGCTTGGCTTTAAAGCGATCATTGAGCTCCTTTGCAGGAATAAGTACGGCCAAACACACCAGACTGGTGATAAGGTCACAAATGTTAGTTTTTCCGATGTTGGTGAGCAGACCGTACCAGGTCTTGAACAAAGTGAACCAGCCCTGAGGCCTCGGGATCTTCAGGCCCAGGAGGTACTTGATCTGCGAGGTGAGGATAGTCAGGGAGGCTCCTGTGGCAAAGCCACTGAGGAGGGAGTCGGAGAGGTAGACTGAGACAAACCCGATCTGCAAAAGGCCCATCAACACCTGAAACAGAGATATGCGTTTCAGGGCTCAAATCGGACATGAGAAATTCAATTCAATTTTATTTATATATCCCAATGTCACAAAGAAATGCCTCATTGGGCTTCATGCCGGTAATTGTACAGAAGCAGAAGGTCGTTCATAAAATATAAACAATGGCTGATTGCTAAACTAAACGGACTAAATTAAAACTGGTCATCCCTGTCCTTAGACCCCTGATTCAGGCAAAAACCTTAGCGATGCCCACATGAAGGAGAGATCGTCTCCCAGGACAGACAGGAGATTTATTAGGACTATTAAAGAAGAATTAGCTTATCTAAATCTACAACTACGTATTTGAAAAGAGTTCCACCAGATAGTACTGGGGCACAGGTGGGGGCGAGGTCCACAGCCAAAATGAGCCGCAGGCAAGGTCCACGGCCAAGAACAAGAAATGAAATTCTCAAGATTAGGAGATGAAGATGAAGTTAAAGACCAACTCTGATCATATTTGATCTATTTTCAGAGCGTTTCCAGTGACTTTTACTTATGATTATGTTGTTTTTAGCCAAAATCTAAAAATCTGCATCGTTTTCTTGGACGTTTTCTTGTTTCTGCAGAGCAGCAGGAGTTAATCAGAAATTCTCCACAGAGTTGTGAGTAGAACTGTTGCCACTGAGCAACCCCGCCCTCACTTCCTGTTGCTGAGAGGTCTCTGTTTACTCTCTAATTAGCTTACAGCCCCAACTTAACATTATCGGTGCAATAAAAATGGCAGCAATATTGGAGTTATCCAGCCGTACAGTTCTAATCCAGATTCTATCTCAGAGGAGGAAAACAAAGACGTTCATGGATTTCTTTGTCCATACATCAGAATGGGGCGGAGCAGGGAGCTTATGGCCGCCCAAAGTATTTTATACATCACATATTTTCAAACACCAAAAACAGAATTTTCATCAAAGCGGATCTTTAATGACCAGATTCCCTGGTAACACCCATACCTGATAAATCCCAGCTGTGAACGTGACTGTTGCTCCTACTGTGATGGCGTAGCAGCTCCTGTCACATATTTGCCCGTCGCTGATGTTTCCCTGACCAGCCAGGAGGACGGTGGCATTATCTGCGCTGATGCTGCTCTCTGTGAGGTATCCTGCCAAAGCCAGTTCTCTGTCCACAACCTGACCCACAAGCAGGCAGAGGACTCCGAAAATGCCCACAGAGATGTGCCGGGATGAGCCCAGGAGGGTATAAATGATGGACGAGAAGAAAGAAGTGTAGAGTCCATAGATGGGGTCCTGACTGGCCAACAGGGAGTAAGCGATGGATTGTGGGACCAGCAGGATGCCGACGATGACCCCTGACATGACATCCCCCAGAATCCAGTTCCTGAGCTGGTAACGTGGCAGCCACTGCAGGATTGGGACGAAGCCAAGGATTTTGAATTTGACCTTTTGTGGTGTGCAGGAACAATGTTTTTTCAGCCGTTGCGACACAGCCACATGCCATTTTTGAGACGGTTGTTTTTCAGCCTTCTCCAGAATGAGAGGCTCCTGCAGGTGGGCCTCGGTTCTGTCCAGCTCTGCTGGGCAGCAGCCGTCCTCCTGCAGCATGGCTGGGCCGTCGAGTCTGCGCTGGTGTACAGAGAAGAAATGATAGTCATCGGGTGTGGCTTTAGTAGAATTTGGCACTTTTCTGATTCCTTTAGTACATTCTATTCACAAGTATTTACATTTAAAAAAAGTCAAAACCAAAGTGCTTGCTAACCAGAAAGTCATTCCAATTCTTTAAACTAACCTTGATTTCAGGTCTTTTTTTAGCTCCCTTACCAATATCAGTAAAGTATCCAGTCTTTACTTTAAGTTTCCAGTCTAAACATTTTATAGACCTCACACACACATTACAGCGATAAACGGGAACATTTGGTTGCCAGTTAAAGCCAAAACAGCTTCTCAAAAGTGTAACCAACAAGGTCACGCTCAAGGAAAATGTTTCAATCCCATGTCTGCAGTAAAAGCCAAGAAGAACGTGTACTTGTTTAAATAAATTAATAACTAAAATAGGATTGTTGGGAATCTCTCAACCTGCACCAAAAGTACAATGCCTTTTTAAAAATCTAATTTTCTTTAAAAAATAACTTATAAAATAAAACTGATCAGAAGTTAAAAAAAAACGAAAAGTGATCATTTATGTAATGAAAATAAAAAAATAAAGAGGTGTAGATTTTGTAAGTTCAGTTGAGGCAAATTAACTCATTTTGACAAGCTTAATATTTAAGGGTTTCTGTGTGTTGAGTTCTGTATGCATAGGAGGTGATATGTCTATTTATGACTCATTATTACTTAATTACATGTGTATTTGGATATTTTGTCAAATCATTTCATTACTAATATCCTTAGTTTAAAATATATGTATAGATATGATTTCGTTGTTTGAGTACTTTTGTTTAATTTTTATTAAACTATTAGAAGACTATCTAGTACCTGGATTTTATAAGCAATTTGGACACTACTTTTGTTTATGAAGTCACTGATTTCCTAAAGCAAACATCTTATCAAATATGAACATTGTTTTCTACTGATAAAAATTTGGATAATTAATAAAAAAACAAAACAAAAAATCTTCAAACGCAATGCATTGTGGTCCAAGTTTGGCAATCTAGTGAGATATGGCGAATGCACTAAATAATACACCAAGTAGTGAGGGAATTCAAACACAACGCTTCACATTGTTCTGTTTTTTTTTTTTTTACATTGTTTAGTAGCAGATGACAGAAGCTCAGACAAATGATGCAAAAATGAAAATCATTAAAAATATTTACAGGTTTAAGATCCATTGAGGAGAAGTTAACAAAAACTGGAGATTGAAAATAGATGATAGATTAAATTATTGTGTCAAAGATGTATGTAATGCAAAAATCAACATGACAGGACGCCTAAGAACAAAGTTATTTGACATACTTTTAATGAACTAATCACATTTTCCTGACCCTCTGGTCGCGCTCATCACCAGCCATGACCAACTTGGTTATCTGTGTCAACACTGAGGACACAGGCGTCTCTGTGGACCCGTCAGGTCACTTTTCACGAGGAACAGAAGAACATCAGTCATAAACGATGTTACTCTTTAATCTGACGTGGCAAACAGGAAGTAGTCAGCAGAACTTCCTCCATCTGGCAGCTGATTGGCTGGAGCTGGACACTCAGGTTGTCTCTCATTCCTGAGTTTACCTGTTTGGATGAGGTGGTCATCCTCACTGCAGCACTTTTCACTGCTGGTTTGACTGGTTGAGCTGCTTCTGAATACTTTATTGTCATAATTACGTGTGTGAATAGTTTGATTAAAGGCGTGACGACATTCTGATGTCCTGGAACGTTTAAGCATTTCAGATTTGCATGGATGAACTTTGAAAATAAAAATCTCTGATTTACGACACTTTATAACACAAATGTATTTTAATTTATTTCTATCATGTAAAACAAACACTAGACATTACAGTCACCAGTAACATCTTATTTCTTCCTATTTGCAACCAAATAGATCAACTTATATGAAAAAGTTTGAATTTATTGTCCATTTTTATGTCTTTAAAGTAGGACTTTTGCCAGAAAACTTTAATTCATTCCCTTTAACAGACCATGGTCATATGAAAAGTGATTTAATTTGTCCAAAAAGCCACTTTCTTCTGCAAGTATTCCGTTTTTAAACGTGTCTGGCTCTGCTTCAAAGGAACACTTGATCTGTTCCGTTAATCAGATTACTTTCAATGACACATTCAAAACTTCTCAAACAGAGAGAAACAGAGTTTTAAAGACTTAGACACAACTTTTACTTGTGTATATTCATAGAATTCATTAAAAGTTGCCGTCTTTTCTTGCTTTCGAAGCGGCAGACTTTACGGCATGAATGGGAGTCTTTGTAAACAAGTTGTCAACGTGGAAGCCGCCGGAAACTTTCCACCAATCGGAGTCAGAAAACTCGACAATCCTCTCCGGGAGATCAACTACAGATAATAGTTTTAAAAAAGCACCAACCTGGACAGGAAACCGAGCCGTTAGGACGCTTTTATGGAGCTTTTCTGCGACGCTTCGGTCTTATTCCGCCTCACATTCATTTTATCTTCGCTTCGTGCGTCATGACGTAGGGAGCGTCATGACGTAGCATCTGACGTAAGAGGAAAAAAAAACTTTACAACATAGTAACTAATACTGTACTATGATCATTACTGCGATTCAGAAAATGTTTTATTTGGTTTCAGAATAAAAATGTTTTATAATCATATATATATATATATATATATATATATATATATATATATATATATATATATATATATATATATATATATATATATATATATATACGGCGATGTTTCGACATTCTAAAGATGCTGCACAGTCATCCTCACTGGACGAACAGGTCGCGTGCATTTATTGTTATTCGGTTTATTTTAATCTCTTGTACTGTCTGAAGCTCCTCCTCCTGGAGATATCCCCAAAGGAGGAGCAGCGTTTGCTTAGTAAACCAGTAACCTCCTTGTTAAAACACAGAGTTAGAATTTTAAAAATTAATAATAAATTTTAGAGCGACATTTATTTTGAAAGGCAAGAATGTACACTTCTAACACACATTTACCTGAATTTTTCCTGGTGAATTTTTCTACATATTCTTTTAAGATAAAGTTATTTATTTTATTGTCTTACTGATGTCCACTCAGCATCATATGTGTTAAAAAAGTGTTGGTTGTCATAGAAAAAACTGTATTCTTACACATGTATGGACAAAAGTTCAGTTCAGTAAAAAGAAATAAAAATGTAAATGTTAACAGCTTAAACTTTTAAATGTATAAATATGTACATTATATTATAAAACAAAGTCGTATTAGATCCAAGCATCTAAACAAAAATCTTTTCATGTTTGACTTAATTAAGGAAAAAAGTTTAATCACATAAATGACTCAAATAAAAACTTTAACATTAATTGCATAAACTTAGGTATTTTACACTTAAAGTTTGAACTTAAATTTGATTAAGATTCTATTTCATTACCTTAAATACGTCAGTCAAATACTATTTAATTAAATCATAGACAGTATGGAGAGACAACTGGACTGGTTATCTCCTTCCCCATCACGTTCCAAACAGGAAAAACTCGCTGGACTCAGAAAGCTAAAATCCCACAAACTCCTATAGAGAATTGAACAGCTATTACTCAGTTATTCCGTTTGTTAGAATATCTATTCTTCCTCTAACATGTTCTTGCCAAACCTAATTTTCTTCAATATATATTTTATTTATCAGAAGTTATTCAAGTTATAAACTGGCCAATCAGATTCCTCAATAAGAGCATGAGGTGCTTGCTGGTCCTCACCTCACTTCAAAGCACTTGATTGACAGATTCTTTCCAACCCTGCTTTCAGTGGAGGCAGTGTGGCTTTCCAAGAAACACTCCTAATTAGCGGTGGTTGCTATAGAAATGATGACTCAGACTCAGACCACTGCTCACCAATGTCGTCCGGTCCCAAAATGGCGAAATCCTGACTGCGGAAAAATGGCGGCTGAATTGACTTAATTTCGTTGGATCCCGAGGTAAGGCATTTTCTCTTGGTGATGTCACACTTTTGATTTGTCCATCTCTATACATGTCAATGATTGAAATAGACACTTTTACACCTTAGAAAACAAAGTTTCTCGTAGCATTTGAACAGAACCTTAGATGACAATTAGTCATTTAAAAATATATTTTTTAATTTCAGGTTGTAAAACCAAACCCTTTTTTTTAACTTCCAACTGCTCAGCAAGGTCACACAGCTTCATCAATTTATTAAAAATCTAATTTGGCAAATAAGAAAAATCTGCATATTTGATTTGAAATATTGAAAAGGGAAATTAGAGGTCATAATGTTTTTTTTTTTAAACTTAATTTGATACAAATGTCACTTTGTCATATGCACTTATTAAAATTCCTAATATGATTATAGTTTCAATGTTTTCTGTTGAAATCTGGACAAATTTGATTTTTTTTGGTCCAAATTTCAGGCAGCTTAGAATGAAAGTCATTTTTTTCCTTTCCCTGCCTCGTGTGGCAGCGGTTTGGCTGGACCGGTCCTCCTGCAAGACACAGACAAGAATCCCAAACAGTGTTATTAAACACTGAAGTGAACTGTAATCCTGCCTTGTAATTGGATGCGAGCTTATGTCCACACATGACCATTTAAAACCGTCCTTGTAATCCCTTTTTTCTTCTCAGACATCTGCAGTTAAGCTGGCGAGCAGAACTGAGGGATTACACACTTCACTGGAAGGGACACCGGGACTTTCACAGGTACAGCTGTTGGAATTTCATTTAAATATAGATTTTTATTATCTGTTTATTTGTTGGGGACGATATACAAGTATATTAATCCTACAAAAGAAGAGCAGGTTTAGTTACAAGCTGCTTTCTATCTGTGGACTCCCAGCAGGCCAACTCAACCACAGAACATACAAAAAACAGTAAACAACAATGTTAAAAGAAAGGGAAAACAATCACAATCTAGTCTGGTAAAATTACCACTGTGTTTAGCTGTTGACGGGATTCTGGAAATGGACGTAGAAATGTTACCATCACTTCTTTGGTAGTAGAACTAAAAACAACATTTGAGTTCTGGTATTGTGTGCTCATTGCATTTCAAATAGTGGTGGCACAACTAGTTATTGATAATATATTTCTTCAAATTTAGAGAGAAGTTATATAATAATGTGGATATGGGTTATCTGTGGGAAAAAATAGTAAAACCTGTACGGGTTGATTTTAAGATCGTAGACAACTCAATGAGCCAGTAGAGAGAAAATATTCATGCACATTTTATCTATGGGCGTGCTGCGGGCGATGGGTTATTGGGAACGTATGTATAAGTGTGAAGTATGGAATTTCCATTTCATCAAGGTGCTGTTGAGGGCTGGGAATCACTGGGGGCCTCACAATACGATGCGATACGCAATACATGGCTCACAATATCGATGGTATCATGATACTACAATAATTGGTAAAACCCATCTCTAATAACTCACAATATATAGAAGAACACATATCTTTTAGGAAAATATATCTCCATTTATGTGATTTTAACACAATCATAACAAACAAATTGTGTTTTATTTTGTGCAACAAATAGACACTTTAGTGCATCATTGCTGAAATCAGTAATACTATGTCTTTGAGAAGCATTAACACCAACAGAATTGGAATTATCTGTAAAATTCAGTGTTCACAATAGTAAACATGAACAGCAGGGTCAATACTTAGTGCAAAATTGTTTTAAAAAATAGAACAAAAATGAAAAATTTCAGGAAGCTGCCAGGCACATTGGTGCTCACGACAGCCAGTCGCACAACACATGTCCCCTATCAACCTCTGAAGGAAGTCTCACCACAGGATGGAGAATATGATCTCTTAAAACCTCTTCAAATGAAAATAATAGATCATGGGTAATAATAGGACCATGGTATGTTCCATTTTAATGACGTCTCTTGAATCGTACAAACTTCAAGGGAACTGCACAACACATCTGCCCTCCTCTTATACTCTCTATGACCATCCATCCACTTGGACAAAAACCCACTGGCCCAGTAACCCCATTACGAGTGCATGTGACAGTAGTGACATTGAAGCGGCTTCTTGTCAAAGACCTGATTTGCCTCAATGGTTTTCTCGTAAAACTATTTCTATGTCTAAAAGAAGAGACATTATATTTACATTTGCACATTTTCTTTGTTTGTTTTTTTAAACCCATAAATTCATTCCAATCGAAAACAAATATCTAATCTCTGTGAAATTGTATATTTCATTTTCTCCAAATTATATCATAAGAAAGTTTTTTCAGTTCAGTTTTTATAAAACTTTCCAACATTTGTTTTTTTTCACACAAATATAGATGGAGGGGAATTTAAATGGTCACCGATATCACCCATTCTGGAGGATAGTTTTGAGGCAATTACAACTGCATCTGTTCCATGTAGATGAAGGCTGTCATCATCTGCATAAATGATGATTTCCTAGTGTTTTCCCAGTTTACCAAGGTTTAAAGTGTGACATCAAACAGCTCCAGCTGCAAACATTAAATATTTGATGCACAAAAACAACTCAATCCGACAAGAACCTTTTCTTTTACCTGTTTCTTGCCAGCAGCAACCATGGTGGACGCAGCGGCAGCAGAGCAGTTCCTGGACGCCAACCCGCAGTTCGCCAAGCAGTACTACGACCGATATCTGCGCCCTAAAGTCATCTCCAACCTGCTGGAAGGCAACCGCAAACCAGCGGTGGACATCAGCAAGTTTCACGACTTGACCATGATGGACGAGAGCGAGATCCTCTTTGACCTGGTGCGGGACATCCAGGACAACCTGCAGATGGAGAGGTCCATCTTCAAGCTCATGAAGCACCTCAGCTTCATGATGAGGGCGGACCGCATGAGCCTGTTCATGTACCGGCAGAGAAACGGCGTGGCTGAGTTGGCCACCAGGTCAGTCAGCCTTTCTCCCAGCACACACAAAACAACATGGAATGTGCAGGAGAAAACATTGGGAGATGTTGATCTCTGCATTTGGGATTGTCATCTCTTCATAGTCAGTGATGTTTTACAAGTATCTAAACATTTTATCTTTATGGGTCAAAACCGTTTTTAAAGGATTGCGTTTGAGATGTCTGCACACATTTTCAGCACTTCCTAACTATCTTCAGCTGTAGATTCGCTCTTCTATTACTTGAATTTTGAACATCTTCAAAAAAAAGGACTTAAAATAAATAATACTTCAGAGTCAGAGACTTTATAGTGGAAGAAATGTGAGACACGTCTGCAAAGGCCAAAAAGATTAGACTGACATTGCAGGTTTACTCTTTCAGAACATCTAGTGAACAGGAAAACACAAGTTTTATCATAAATTTCACAAAAGAGGAGAATTATTAAAATGTATCTATTTTCTTGCCATTTCTGTGTCTCAGATGAGTTGCAGTTTTTACTGACAAACTAGAGACACTGTCTTAGTTTATCAAGTTGCAACAGCATTTGATAAACTGCAAACTACATGCACAGAAGGTTTCCAAACATTTCTCAGTTCCCTCATGTCTTTTGGGGCGTTGCTCTTGTATTACTGGTGTTTGTTTTTTTCTTAAACAGTTACAGGGTTTTAGAACATCTCCAACTATTCTCATCTGAGTTTCTGCAGAAAAATAATCCAATCCTGCGACGAGATGAGGATCTGTGGGGCTAAACTGTGATGGATTTGAGACAAAAATGAGAACTTAAAAACTCTTATATGAGGTTTTTCACTGTTCACCTGAGACAGCTATGAATGAGACAGAAGTAGATCAGAAACCAGTAGTTGTAGATCTCTGGACCAGGGTCAAAGACCTCTTGAATTAAACGTAACCAGAGCAATTCAACAGATAACCACTAGGTGGCTTGTTGCCCTAGATTTATTTTGAGCCAACTCTGGCCTTGTGTTCACCCTGATACTGGAAGGTTTTGGGTTCAAATCCATGCTATAATCACACCAGATACTTTAGAATTGGGACCAACGTCTCTTTAATTGAAACTCTGCATTAAGGGGTTGGATTGAGGGGTTAAACCCCCAAATAGTTCTGAAAGGCAGCTGTGTCTGCAGCTCACCACTCCTCCAGGGATGGGTCCAATGTAGAGAAAAGTTTCACACATTCAGGTGTGAAATCATTGTGGTGGGGGTTAGTTTTATTTACTGCTTTTTCATTTTGTTAAAGATCCAAACTTGACAGAAATAGGGGTGTGGCCTTTTGATTGACAAGAAACTGCAGAATCTTCTGGAGACTCAACCATGTCGGCCATGTTTGTCCCCCACCTAGACTGGCTTAAAATAACCCAAATAAGGAGTTTTTAATAGATTCCACCAATTATTTTGTTTTGTATTGGTCTTTCAGATAGAATAGAGTTTTTTTGTATCTTAGCATGCCCCAACAGGAGTATGAAAAAATCTGCAGTCATCGGTGGAAAAAACAAGCTGTTTCATCAAAGATCTAAGTACTGTAAAACTTTAGTTTGTAAGTGTGATTCTAAGTGAAAGTTGGCTCCATTTTGCTGTTTTTGTTTTATTTTTTCTTTGGAGATCAGTCACAACTCAGAGAGATACAAATCTTTTCATCAACCCTTAGGAAGCAGCTCCTTCTATTCTGCAGGTTCTTGTTTCTGTTCTGGCTCTTCTCTGATGCTTTCTCCATTTGTTCAAACCAAAGCTCCATATCTGACAAAAGTAAAACAAATGTCTATAGGACAAAACTGTATTTGTTACATTTTGGTTTTATTATTTTAGGTTGTTTAACGTCCATAAAGATGCGACGTATGATGAGTGCCTGGTGCCGCCTGAGAGTGAAATCGTGTACCCGCTGGACATGGGCATTGTGGGACACGTGGCCACAAGCAAGAAGATGGTGAACATTCCTGACGTGTCGAAGGTAAATTCTCTCAGATCACTGACAGGTATGCAAAGAGCAACAAGGTGAGAACACAGGAGAGCAAACCCAAGTGAATCAAACCTTCAAGACCCTCGAGACCCGGTCTTGTAGGGGCCTGGTGACCCTAGTAAGAACAGGGACACACTCGTTGATCTAGTCCAGGGTTCTACAACCTGCGGCTCCAGATCCACATGTGACTCTTTTATCTTTCCATGGTGGATCCTCAGCCAAACATAAAATAATTCATGGAGACTGCTGACCCAGTCATGTCGACCGTCAGAGTCAGCAGCTCCTGATAATGACGGGCCTAACCAAAACTACCTAAAGAAAACAAATAAACAAAGCCTGCAAACTAAGACTACCAAGGTCCAAACTAAAATAACTAAACCCAGCAGTATAAGACTGCTGTGGATAAAGAGGGAAACATAAAAAAGTAAGATAAATAAAAGAGCAATGTTTCAAGAGGTTTACTTAATTACAATATATTTAATTACGATTATTTAAACGTATAAATTGATGTCTGAGGTCAACATAGATGATAAACTATGTAGGTTTTTACATCCTGTTGACCCTGAAGACGTCTTGTTTGCTCAACTCTACCTCCAGAATCAACAGATTTTATATGCAAAGTTGGTAAAAAGTTTGATTTTGTTTAAGTTAAAAGCACATATTATCTTATGCTGCACAACATTGGTTACTAGCTGCCCAGATCTGCACTGAAATGATCCTGTTTGGCACAGAGCATCTTTTATTTTGAAAATAAGTTATTTGAACTTCTGTCAAACTTACATTTTTTTTGAGTGATGCTAGGTTCTTTTTATATTTTTTGCCTTTGTTCGTATTAAAAAATAGACAATCATATTTATTATTAAAAAAAAGAAGGTCATGATGAAAAATCAAAATTTCTTAAAGGCTAAAGTAAGACTATGCGGTTCCTTCTAGGTTCTGATCAGTAGAAAACCAACCAAAATGACTCTTTTACTGTTAAAGGTTGCTAACCCCTGATCTAGTTGATCCCTCTCTGTCTGGGCCGTCACCCAAGGTTAGTTTGTTCAATCTGACCTTACTAGGAGTTCTTCAGCTCCTGAGATCATTCAGGCTTCCACCTTGATGAAATCCTGAGTTGGTGTCCTTTTTCTCCTGGAATCTTCAAACAAGAGGAACCCCGTTGGAGAAGTTAATTCTCTGCTGGTCTTTAAGGACCTGAATGTTTGGGCATCTTCACCCAAAATATCAAAAACTGTACACTAAAACAGCAGTGAATCTCATACAGACGACAAACGTCTTTTAAGTGGAATCACATTATGCTGCTGTTTTCTTTTTGACCACCAGAGGACAGCCTAACACAGACGTTGACACGTATTTTAATTCCATAGAAGCAAAGCCAGCTCAATCTCATTACAGCCTTTGACATTTGGAAAAACCTTGCAAGCTTTTTCTCACCCCCCACCCCCCACCTGTCCACTTTGTTATTGTGATATTTCCACTTAATGAAACACACAACTTTGATGAACCGCATGCACTCCTCAGAGTCCCTTCAGTCGCATCATTTGCTGCGACACGGGAGTGCTGGGCCGTGAAGCTGCTGCCCCCCCAGCTTCCGTCATAACAGAGCAGGACTGATGGCTGCAAAGGAGCGCTCATGTCTCCTCATAATTGGCTGGTTTTATGATGCTAATGCAGGAACGAAGGCCTTTCAGCGGGACTGGAAATCTCCCTGAATGCGATTTCCATTCCAATCCAATCTAACTGCGGCCGGCCTGTCGGGATTCCAGTCCTGCAGGTGGGGATTATGGAGTCGCTCAGAGCCGACCTCCGTTTCCACCCGTCGTCTGTCTGTAGCCTCGGCTTCACAGTCAAAGCAATGATCACATCACTTAGAGTTGGGACTCTTGTAATTTAAGGTGGTGTCACTCGTAACGTGTTTATTTGTGTGTGTGTTCATGGAAGGTGGACAGGCTTCACACGCAGAGAGTTAATCTGTCCTGAATTAGAACGATCCCAGATTACTCGCAGAGGTCACTGAGCTGTTTTCACAGACTCAGCACTACATCCTCCCTCATCTATTCTGTCATTCTTTATTCTTCCTCCCACTGCCACTCTTCAGAACTGAAATACAGCAAATGTGGAGCAGGTTTACCCCAGAGGCTGATAAAGTCTGGAAACTTTAGGATTTATGCTCCTGATGGACAAAAGAACATGTGACTTTCCTGCTCAGAAACAACAAGGCAGTGATTTTAATCCCAGAAACTGAAATCATTCTTCAGAATAAACACCTGTACTGGAAGCTTTTTGAATGGAAACAAGCTAAAAAAAATTCAGGTTCATTAATAGTTATGCTGTAGTTCAAAGAGTTTACTACTATTGTGGCTCACTCCATCTATCATAAGCAGCTCTATCATGCCCCGCCCATATTAAGACTTCAAACAAACCTCTTCCTTTGTGCTGCTGTATTTTACTGACACCCCCAAACTCTCAAGTCTGATGTCAGACCGCTCAGTCATTTCCTGTTTGGAGCGAAACGATGATGTTTGCATAAAAAAAGCTAAGTCTTTAGAGTTTACTAGATGTCTTCTGGAGCTAATTAAGTCACAATAAATAAAATCATCTGTCTCCAGAAGGAAATCAGGAGGGTGTAATATGCGTGTCTACCATATTTCCAGAGTACAAAGCGTCGTTTCCAAGGTTGTGTTTTTAGCCTCATTAGTACTTGGAGACATTGACTACTTCTTATTACAGTGCACAGAAAATACGGATGATGTTAAGAGATTAAGTTTATTTTGAAGAATCCTACAAAAGCATTAGTAATCCCATCTCCATGTCTGAGTTCATGAGATCATTCAGAGTTTCTCCAGGTACGATGAACTTCACTGTGTACTACAGGAGCTGCGTCTGAATGATGGACGCTTACAGCGGTACTTCTGTCTCACTCTGACCCACTTTGAAGACTTATTAGTCCAAGGAGGTTCAAATATAAATAAGAATATTAATATCTAGATCCAAACATAAAAAAAGTCATACAATTCAGGAAGAGAATGATCACAGTCTCCTCCTTGCTTGTTTTAGACGGCACAACTTCTTCTGTGTTGCTGTCAGTGTCCTCTAGCAGTTATAAGTGGAAAATCAACAATTATATGATTCTATATTTATTTATTTTTAACTCAAATATAAGTCGCTCCTGAGTATAAATCCCACCCCTGATCAAAGTATACAAATAACGCAACTTATACTCCAAAAAGCCTTATCTTACATCTTATCAAAAAAAATACTGTCTTAACATTCCTGTAAAAACAATTTTTACACTTCCAAGACTGTTTTCTGTTCATTTTTTCTGCTATTAGCATTAGCACAGTGTGTTAGCCACATTGGAGGTATGTCTTATTTTCAACTGGAAACATGTCACAGCTCCATGCATAGAGGCACAGGACCACAGAAGGCAGTAAATGTTTTTCAAAGTAAAGTTTGTAAACAGACAGGAAGTGGCTCATTATTTATATTTTAATATATGTTTACATTAAATATATCTTTATACCAACACATTTAATTTCAGGTAAAATGACAGACTTTAGCAGCATGTTTATTTATTGTTGTCTTGAAACAAAAACTCCCACCTGCATTTGAATCGATAAACGTGGAATAAAATCTGATGATCCAGATTTTTCAGCCTCTGGTTTGAATCAGCTTCTGTCACGCTGTAGTTTGTGGAAGTTTTTCTTCGGTCCTCTCCGTTAATGGCCCCGTTACGCCCCCAGGAGAGCATAATTGATCACCGTACGAGGGAGAAGTGAGTGGAGAGCGGCAGAGTCTGTGGGAGCTGGAGAGGCTCTGAGTGCGGCTCTTCTGGACCGGACCAGCGTGCTTATCGCCGCCAGAACGGGAGACCCGGTCAAACATTTGTTCTCTCCTTTCTTCCCCTTCAGAGCTCTCATTTTAGCAACTTTGTGGATGAGCTGACCGAGTACACCACCAAAAACATCCTGGCCATCCCCATCATGAACGGGAAAGACATGGTGGCTGTGATGATGGCGGTCAACAAGATCGACGGGCCGAGCTTCACCAAGAAGGATGAAGAGGTGACACGGGTTCCTCTGCATCTGACACTTCATATTCTACATTTTTATATCAATCACTTCTGTTTTTACACAACAATAACAACTGCAGCTCTGACTTTAAATCTTCAGACAGTTTGTTGATTTTCTTTGAAAATCTGAGGGATTTAATGGATTAACTGAGTCTGCCGTCTCAGTTCCAAGTTAAATTTGTTGCATTCAAGACGAAATATCCAGCACCACTTCCAGTTCCCATTATACTTGTAGTTCTCAGTTTAGTTTAAAAACAAATATGTGAATCCCCAACTTAAAATCATGATCTGAGACCAACAGCTTGTAATATTTGTTTGCATCCAAACGTCACTCGTTTCTTCATCATTAGAAAGTTCAGTTAAACTAATTTTATTATATTTTTATTTTTGAGCCCTAATTATTTTTTACTCACCTTTCATGTATAATTTTTTATTGGTGCTTTAAAATAATCTGTGATAAAAATATAAATAGTATATTATATAGTTTAAATATTTTTTTTCAGAAAGTAAATCAGGTTTTTGTTCATTTGTTCATTAGATAAAAAATCTATCAGTTTGGAAGAAATGCAATGTTTTTGATTTGGTTTTGAACTCACAGATGAAATAAAATATGAAATTAATTAAAATGTTTCCACTGGAAGAAATTATTTTGTTCTAAATATTTTCAGCTCTAATAATTAAAGCTGAAATACCAAAACAGTTGTGACTCATCGACTCTAAAAAAATAAATAAACGGCGAAACAGAAACAAAATTGTTATTCAAAATGTGCTCTAAATGACTTTGGTAATGGTTTAAAAAAATACTTAAACTTTGCATCATCAAAATATTTTAGTAGTTTGTAATTGGAGGAATTCCAACTGATCTTTTTATGTATTACGTTTATAAATGTGCATTTAAAAAACTTCAGAATAAAAGCTTCTTTCACTAATTCTCTGAAATTCTGCAGCAAACAATTCATGTTTCCGTCTTCATGTATTACATGTAAATTATCTACAAATAATTAAAATAATTATGTTTTTGGTAAAGTTGACAGTAAAAACCAGAATGTTATAAATTTTGTTTCCCTCTAGATCTTAAACAAATACTTGGACTTTGCCAACCTGGTTCTGAGAGTTTTCCACCTGAGTTACCTTCACAACTGTGAGACCAGAAGAGGACAGGTACGTGATGGGGGGGTCAATTCAAAAAGCTTTAGAGTTTGAAGTTTCTGTTTCATCATTTAGACTGAAATCTTCATTTACTTTACCTGATTTTTTTTAAGTCTAAACAGTAAAAAGTGAATTTTTGTAAAGTGTGTTTGTCCTCACAGGTTCTGCTGTGGTCGGCCAGCAAGGTGTTTGAGGAGCTGACGGACATCGAGAGGCAGTTCCACAAGGCCCTGTACACGGTCCGAGCTTTTCTCAACTGTGACCGTTACTCTGTGGGTCTGCTGGACATGACCAAGACCAAGGTGGGTTCCTCAGGACTCAGAAGATGCTGCTGATCTGATGGGCAGGAATCGAGGCCTCCAGTGCAGAAAAAAGAAGCAAAAAGAGATAAATACATTTATTAGGTCTACCCAAATCTTCAAAGATCTGCTTCACGCAGATTCTCTGTCTAATCTAATCCGACAATCTGACAATCAACCACTTTAATGTGACAGCTCATCCAGTTGGTGTTTCTTGGAGGTGTTTTGGAAAATACCTCAATTTTTTTCCTTCTGTTGAATCACTTTAGCAGAATATTCACACAATCGGAGCGTCTGACAGTCCTTTGGGGGGATTTCCCCAGATTAAGAACAATGAAAAAGTGAACACAAAATGAGAAATATTAGAAGTTTGTTCTTGTTTTAGACAGTTCTGGGAATAAATATTTGAAAATCCTCTTTTGATCCGTTCCTGTCACATGACTGAACAGTGCAGGACCGTCGCCTCATTAGGAACAGCTGATTCCTAACAGCTGCTGTCTGTCTGCACAGATGCTACAACGCTCACTTTCATTCATGCGGGACGAGGAAGAGAGCAGCGACTCAGCTTTAAGATCTGAATGAAGAAACGATTGAACTTCTGCTAAAGCAAAAGAAACATCAAACTAAACGACTCTTCGTTGTGTAGTTCTGCTGAATCATCTCCTTCTCACACCTGCAGGAGTTCTTCGACTTGTGGCCTATTCTGATGGGGGAAGCTGCTCCGTACGACGGACCAAAGACGCCCGACGGCAGGGTGAGGAGGACGCTTTCAGCCACCGTCGTCGTCATAGCAACAGCAGTGCAAACATGTGGTCTGCTTTCTGCAGGAAATTATTTTCTACAAAGTGATCGACTACATCCTCCACGGCAAAGAGGACATCAAAGTCATACCGTAAGCTAATCTGTAGACAGTTCAGAACAATTGTGGGAATGTGGAACCCAGCGGCGTGTTTTCATCTGCTCCCGATTCACAGCGATTTGAGAGAGGATACACACAGAAAGGACATTTAAATCTTATATATATCCTCTATCATGAGAAAAATACCAGAGAATATGATAGATCTTTGTTATCGTCACAGATAGGATCAAATTAAAAGTACTTCCTGGTCCATCCAACACTCATGCTTTAGGCCGAGTCACACTGACACTATGTACATTTTGAAAGTTTTCAAGTTGTAAAATGTTGTTCTTTTGTTTGTTGATGTGTAATGCGGTTGACAGTCTTTGCTTCAATTCGGTTTTGAGATGTTTAAAATTTTGCCCCAGTTGAGAAATACTCAGTTTACCATTTTTTTTTAGAGTGGGTCTTTAAAATGCGACCCAAAAACCCACTGCACCCGTAGGGATCAACTCCTGCTTGTGACTAATGCTTTAAATGATAACCTGACTGGTAATAGTCACATGCATCATGTATGAGCAGAACGGTCAATTTAGAGATGAGACACTTTTAAATTGTCTAATTTTTATGACAAAAATCAGGATGTTTTTAGTGGTTTATTTTTTCTTCAGTGTGAAAATCCTTTTATAGTGAAGACTTTTAACTGCACTAATATTGCTGTACTCATGAACATCAAAGTAATGACAAAATAATTTAGTCAAATTAATTTAACTACTAAAAAAAAGAGTCATTTTGATGTTTTAAATTGCCCCCTAGAGGCTAATGTGGTGATTTAAATGCTCTGCAGACAGTTTTCTATTAGCATTCATCAAGTCTCTCCACCTCAGGGGTCCTCCAGCGGATCACTGGGCTCTGGTCAGCGGTTTGCCCACGTATGTGGCAGAGACCGGACTGGTCAGTACCTGCTTCCTGTTTTACTTTTTGTTTGTTGTTCTAATTTTTATAAACATTTTATGGAACATAAACCTAAAGCAGTGTTAAGATCATGTTCACTGTGAGCAGCTGGAGGTCAGACGAGCGGACCACCTTTAGGCTTCATGGTTCGCTCAAACACTGTAGAGTGTGCAGCCACTTGGTGCTGTGATATATAATTGTAATTTCAGAAGCTGCTGCCATTAATCAAAGCGAGCATTTCTCAGACCACTGAGCCTGCGGTCGCTCGTCTGATCGTCCTCATCCAGCCTCCGACGTTCTGTAAAAGAGAAAGCTTCAGCTCTCCTTTAAGGCGTTCATTAATCCAGAACTGAGACAGGAGACATGATCGACATGGATGGTTTTTAAAACAACACTTAAGGAAATTCAAAAAAAGACATAAAGCGTTGTCGGAGCTGAAATCTTAAAGATCCTAAGGTGTCTGGGAACAAGTCTTTTTCTGGGTTCCTTAATGAAACTGCCTCCTCCCGTCTGCCAAATCCCAAAGGCTTCCCAATCCCCAGCAGTGGCTCATGTTTTCATTTCATGCACCGTATGTGGATTTTTTTGGTCAAATGTTAATCCAAACGCTTTTTCTATTTTCTTTCTTCGCAGATCTGTAACATCATGAACGCAGCGGAAGATGAGTTTTTTAGCTTCCAGGTAAAATCAACACAATTAAAAACGTTCCATTCGTCCATCCATGTCCTGAACTGGAGGAATCCGGTTTGGGTTGCTGGAGCCTATCCCAGATATTGTTAGGACAGGTGATCAATCCGTCGCAGGAGCTAAAAACTTATACAGTTAGAAAATTAAGATAAAGTCTTCACTAATTAGGGATTCTAGGTTTATCCCTCCCAAAAAATACCTGTAACTGTAAGTACAAAGAAAATTAGTCATTAGGGAAATTCACTAAGGACATTTGTTCAAATTTAATAACAATATGTGCACTGGTAATTCTTTCTTGGACCTAACTAAAGCATTTTATTTAGTAGACCATTACTTAACTTCTAGATAAACTAGAAAACAATCATACTTTTCACTCCATGTATCTTGAAGTTCAATTCTTACCTTCATCATTGCTATCAATGAGGGTCATAAACAATGGTGTTCCGCAAGGCTCTGCTCTGGGTCCCCTGTTATTTTCCATATTTATTAATGATTTGCCAAATTACTCCTCAAAACGTGATATTCAACTCTATGCAGATGATACTATCATCTATTGTTCCAAACCAAACATCTCTGATACCTAGGATTTTGATTACTTACAAAAATGCTCATTATTTAACAATTCTGAATAAAACAAAATCATATTCCAGAAAAATAGCATGAGTACGCAATGATCAAATCTAAATATAATTTTTTATGATTCCTTTCTGCTGGAAAGATCAGAGTTGTTTAAATATCTTGATCTTCTTGGTTTGAATCAGATCTCTCTTTTCAAACACATTTATAAAAATAACTTAATAATTGTCTTAAAACATTCTATCAATATGTAAGTATTAATTTTCATGTCAGAAAAAGAATAATTTCTCAACTTCTGCTCCCTATACTTGACTCTGCAGACATAATTTACTTTAACACAACCTCAGACGATCTACACTCTCTGGATGTTGTTTACAATAACGTATGTTGTTTTATTCTTCACTGCCTCTATATGACACACTATTGGAATATGTATCAGCTGGGTTGGTTCTCGTCGTCATTCTGAAGATAATACTATTGTTTATAGTTCAATTTAAGTGCATTCATCTCAACGTTCCCATATTTAGTTCCATTCATATCACAACACAACCTCCGTCATACTGATCACATTTATTTCACGTCTCCAGATTTCATAGAAATTCGAGAAAATATTATTTTAGTATGGAATAGAATGGAATCACTTTGCCACTTTTATGCGTCTTTTTGCTTATTTTTGTCCAAATAATGAAGCAAAAGTTTGTTTCAAAGAAACAAAATTCTAGATCAATTTTATGGGAAAAATGAACTCTGATCTTTAAAAAATTATCAAAAAATAAACTATTTCTGTCATGAATTAACTATAAAAATGTTTCTAAACATGTATTTACTCATTATGAAGCAGACAGACAGATAAAGTATTTAAATCAGTCGTCGTCTGTGGGGTTTATTCGCTGCAGTTCTGCATGACTCGACAACAAAACGCTTCTGCTGTCTCTGCACATCTCTGCAAGAACAATCATGTTTGGTGGAGGAATTCTAATCTCGCTAAAAGTAAACTCGGATCAGACCTCCTGGCACCGCCTGCTATTGACGGAGGCTCTGTGTGCAGACGGAGCCTCTGGACGAGTCCGGCTGGACCATCAAGAACGTCCTCTCCATGCCAATCGTCAACAAGAAGGAGGAGATCGTGGGCGTGGCCACCTTCTATAACAGGAAGGACGGGAAACCCTTTGATGAAATGGACGAGACGCTGATGGAGGTGTGTGTGTGTTTGTGTGTCCCAGGTTTAAAAATACCCAAATACTCTGCATTATTCATCAGCAGACCTGCAGGCTTTTCTGTCTGCGAATCACAACACTGATGGGTCATTTATACCCACGTTTAGAGTCGCACTCAGACCAGATTGTGTTCTACTGGATGGTCTTTAATTATGATTATTCGGTTTTTAGACAAAATCAAAAATATCGTCAGAGTTGGAAGTAGTTGATTAGAAATGAAACGGGACAGCTAATGCTGAAGTTAGCCTCCAGTAATTTCCCATCAGCCCTTTTTTTTTTAGACTTTCTCCTGCTAGCTTGTAGCACCTCAGAAGCCCAAGCTAACATCAGTGTAGAAAAAAAAGATGAAAAACCATCCATCCAGATGGTTTTGATCTAGATTCCAGCTCAGACCATGGAAAAGGAGGACGTTCATGGATCTGTGTGTCTACAAAGGGAGACTTTGGCCCCACCCCTGGCAGTGGCTGCGATCTGTTTCAAACCATGGATTTTCTTCTGCTCCTGATCCATCACAATTTGAATAAAGAAATGCTCAGAAACGCTGTTTTATTTTAAAAAAAATGTATTTATGTTCTCTATTGTTCAAAAATGCCACAGCATGTTCAAAACACCAGAAACACAATTTTCATTGGAGTGTAGTCAACAAAAAACTGCAAACAAAGACTTCAACACAGAATTAAGGTTTTAGTTATTAATGTTTTCAGTTCTTTTAAGAACTATTCTAGTGAAAACTGTTTTTAACATGGTATTGTGGTGTTTTTAAGCTTAAAATTAAATTTCTGAGCATTTATTTGTTCATTGTGTAACCGGAGCAGACACAACAATGTTTGAAGAAGATTGTATTTGTGATGTAGAAAATACGATGGGCGGGGCCACAGTCTCCCTGCTCCGCCCTATTCTAATGCCTCCACCTGCAGACAAAAAAATGTCTTTGTTTTCCTCGTCTGAGCTGGAATCTGGGTCTAAATTGTACGGCTGGACAGCTCTGATGTTGTGAGGGGCTGTAAGCTAGCGGGAGAGTGTAAACAGACGGATGCGGGGTTTAGTCCATCGTCCCATCTACAATTTAGAGGTGAATTTCTAATGAATTCCTGCCGCTCTGCAGAAACTATGTCCTAGAAAACAACACAGGTTTGTAGATTTGGGCTAAAAACTGTGTTATCATAGTGAAAGGACCACTGGGAGCATTTTGGAAATAGATGAAAAGATGATCAGAGTGGGATTTTAAAACCAGGAAGTGACAGTAACCCGTTCAAATGCTCTTTAACAGGAATTTTATGCTCCTTGTGAGACTCAGTCACTCCTTTACCTGAGTATTTGGGTAACACTTCATAACAGGTGACTACTTGTAAGACATAAACCAGCATTAGTAATGTGGTATTAAGCTGTTGGACTGTTTTGTTGTTAGCAGCAATTCAAACCCCAAAATAAAAAGAAAAAAATTAATAGCATAAAAAGAAAATAGTGCCCAAATAGTGGGTTCTTTAAGGTTTAGATATTCATTTATAAACAAATTCAATAAAAGATGCTATCTTCTTTACATTATAATTGCTCCTATCATAAATAAACATATTTATACCGAACAGAACATGACACATGGAATCCATAGAATATAGTTTGATTCTTTGCCTGAAAGGGAATGAGAGGAAACAAATTCAAATATTACAGCTGTAACGTCAGACATGTTTCCCATGTTTTCTTTATTATTGTACCTACACTTTAAGTAACTCAAATTCTTCCTATGCTGAGCAGGAGGAGCAAAGGTCAATATTTTTTAGGAGAATTTCTAAGCCGAGCACATTTCTGGTAAGATGGAGAACCGATAAAAAAAAAAAAAATGGAGCTGTAAAACCATAACTGAAAACAGTTTTAACTCTCAAATTTGGCAGTTTTTAAAATAATTTTTATTTTATAAATTTTTTCTATCTTTTCAGTTTTTAGCTGCTGTAATTTGCTGATACCCAAAATTAAAAATAAGTCTTATTAACTTAAAAAGACCCAAAAGAAAATTATTCCCAAGTTTTCCTGGGTTGAAAGGTTGTTGTTGGTAAGTTTAACATCCTTCATAAAAGTAAAACAAAGTCTGTGAAATAATCGTCTGTATTTAAGGTAGGCTGATGTATCTGCGTCTCTTCTGTTTGCAGTCTCTGACTCAGTTCCTGGGCTGGTCTGTGCTGAACACCGACACCTACGACAAGATGAACAAGCTGGAGAACAGGAAGGACATCTTCCAGGACATGGTGCTGTACCACGTCAAGTGTCGCAAGGATGAGATCCAGAACATTCTGGTGAGCTAAGAAGAGAAACAATGCCTGGAGACATCAAAATCTGACCATTTTTCTGTTTTTGCTCAGTATTTGAACCAAGACTTTCTGAGAAGCTTCTTAAAATGATCTTGACTGTTTGTTTGAAAGCCTCTGAGATCATGTTGATGGGCCGCAACAATACAGCATCACTGGTGATGGATGCAGCAGGAAGGGTTAAGTCCTGAGTTTATAGAACTGAAAAGTGAGCTTCATCTGTGGGCTGGAAGAAGAAGCTGTCAGATGTTGCATAAGGTGATTTGTGGGTCGACAGGCAGGAGGCTGACATAGATCCACCCGCCTGAAGGATGGCGAGTCGGTTGATTTATGCTTCAGGCTCCGACCAAGGTGAGCGCTGATGATGTGTGTTTGTGCAGAACACCAGAGAACGGTGGGGAAGGGAGCCAGACGAGTGCGAGGAGGAGGACCTTCAGGAGATTCTGGTGAACTACAACAACATCAAACCGTCTCAGACTGTATTTCACAAAAACCTTTCAATGGTTCAGAGGATACATATTTGTGTGTTTTTCTGTCACAGACAGAAGTTCTTCCGAGTGCAAAGAAATCCGAGATCTACGAGTTTCACTTCTGCGACTTTGAGCACACTGAGCTGGACCTGGTGAAGTGTGGTATCAGGATGTACTACGAGCTGAAAGTGGTGGACAAGTTTCACATTCCCAGAGAGGCGAGTGTTAAAACGGCTGAACTATTTCATTTTTCTGAAAATTCAGCTCAAAACTGCATTTCTGAGTTTTTCTTTATCTAAATTGTTGTAAATTAGGAGCATATAAAGAAGCTGTTTGAAAAAGATTGATTTAAAAATACAGTGGGCGGGGCCACAAGATCCCTGCTCCGCCCCATTCTGGTTCATCCAGACTAATAGATCCATGAACGTCTTTGTTTTCCTCGTCTGAGCTGGAATCTGGATCGAGCTCCGATACTGCTCGCCATTTTTGATGTACCGCTAATGTTAGGTTGGAGTTGTGAGGGGCTGTAAGCTAGTGGGAACACATTCTCATTCCCAAGTCGTCACATACATTATTAATGTGTCAAAAACCATCTTTCGGGTGTCCCCAACTCGTCGTTTTTTGACTTGTTGGCTGTTCCAATTAACTTAGAGGTCCTCAACCTCCAGCCTCAACTGTTACCAAACACAGTAAGGACACTGTACTGGACCTGGACTGATACCGGGTTAAGGTGCATCCACAACGGATGTAATTTGGGCGGCGGAGGCGCCAAGTTTCAATAAATCAGTGTAAAGACGTGGGGTTGTCCTGGTCACTGTTAGGCGAAGGCGGGATACACTCCAGCCCGTCACAGAGCCCATGAAGCTGGAGCGATCAGGCCACTACACTAACTAGCTGCCCAGTGGACAGCTTAGTAAGCGTCCCCACCCAGGGTCCGGCTGAGCTAGCATACGCAGCTAACTAGGGTGCCGTTCCCTTAGCAGCGGAGCTTACTATGCTGGCATGCCGGAGGTCGGCTGCCCGGCTAACAGAGACCTGCATCAAAGGAGAGGCAGCAGATGTAAATTTGACACATAGGCCGCGTTCGGTGTGAATGCAGTTTTACCTCGGGCTCCTACAGCTAGGTTACAGCTCAGGTGTGATGCAGGAGCGGTCTAGCTTCGACAAATAGCTCCCAATTGCTACTGGACGGCTGCAGCTACAGGCTCTGCTGCAGACCCCCGAAACACAAAACTTGCTAAGGTTTACACGCCATTCATATAGGAAGTACAGTAATCTTCCTCTTATGGGCTATGCTTCAGCTGGGGTGTCCGGCAAAAATGTAAACCCAATGAGATGATTCTCAGTGCTGCAGAAACTGAATCCTAAAACACTAGAGTTTTTTTTTACATTTTGGCTAAAAACATCATAATCATAATTAAAAAGCCTTAAAAACAGATCAATAGATGATCAGAGAGGGACTTTAAGTAGCATCAATCCCAGCTCAAACATGAAAGGTGAGCCAGTCTTTTCCTGTGATGTGTAACCTGTTCTCTGGAGCTTCACGCTCATTCACGTCCTGACAAACCTGACCCGTGTCCTGCAGGTCCTGGTGAGGTTCATGTACTCGCTCAGCAAAGGCTACCGGAAGATCACCTACCACAACTGGAGACACGGCTTCAACGTGGGACAGACCATGTTCACGCTGCTCATGGTGCGACCTCCGCTCTGTAGTTCCAGCAGAGGAAACGGTTCTGGAACGTTCTTAGATTTATGCTCTTCTGCAGGATCATCACTAGAGGATTCTAATGCATTAAAATGAGTTTAATTAGACTTTTATTTCTGCGGAGCTTCCAGAGATTATTTTTTATGGTTCAATCAATAAAAATGAAAAGGATTTAATTGGAAGTGATGCACGATCTGCTGGAGGAAGAGGAGTTTTAGTCTGGAGGAGAAGTGAAGTAAAAACGTAGAAACCCAGCAGTTATTCAGAGTCAGAGGGGAGAGCAGCTCTTTATCAGAGTGAAAACCTTCATCTCTTCTTTGGTTCACGCTGATGAATTCCTCCTCTTCCTCCGCTGCACAGTAGCTGTGTTTTATGGGTGTTTGGGGGGTGAATGGGAGCGTTAATGGAGTGTGTCTGCAATACGAGTCGTGGTAAAAGATTTGTTGGAACGACTCACTGATGTTTAATTTAAGAGTGGGACTGACATGTAAATGCCCCGCCCCTTTGTTTGTGACCTCAGACAGGTGACCTGAAGCGTTACTACACCGACCTGGAGGCCATGGCCATGGTGACCGCCGGCTTCTGCCACGACATCGACCACAGAGGAACCAACAACCTTTACCAGATGAAGTGAGATTCAACTGTTTGAGCTCATTTTGCTTAATATTGATTTACGTTTCACAAAAATCAAAAAATGGTTAGTAACTCGTCTTTAATTGAGGCATCAGATTTCCAAAGGAAAACGTTTTTGTTCCCCCGAAAACTTCATGATTCATATAAATAAATGAGAGAAAGCAGAATTTAAATGAGTTAGTGATGCTCCAATTTCAGAAAATTCTATTTTAACCTCCAAAATGTTTCTAAAGTTTGTCGAATCTCCTCAAAGGTGAAATTTTAAATATCAGTCCAGTCATAAGGTATTTAAAAACGGTTCATTAAATCCCAGAGGATTTATTCATGAATTATTTAGAAACACTTTTTTTGCATATTTAAAATCTCTGAAACGTTGAGGTTGTCATGTATGATTATGAGCCTGTGGAGCAGCAGCTATCGCCGTCCTCAGACCTGATGTTACCTGCTCAGGTAACATCAGCTCTGATTATTCCCAGAAGCCCCTCCCACTGTGTGTTGGTGTTTCTTTCCAGGTCTGGTAATCCTCTGGCGAAGCTTCACGGCTCCTCCATTCTGGAAAGACACCACCTGGAGTTTGGGAAGACTCTGCTGAGAGATGAGGTGAGACTGGAAGTTTCTGGAGACCTTCAAAGATCTTAAACAGCAAACTTAAAAATCAAGAGGATTCTTTGTTATTCCAACTCTATCAAGAACATTTTCTGTTATTTCTAGATAAAAATGAAAATATTCTGTTAGTTTAACCTGAACTCTGTTAGCTTCAGCTACATTCAACAAATGTTAAAGTGATAAACACATTAGGGCGAGATATCACCAGTATTTCCCAGAATCAACTCTGTTCTGATTTTTAAAATTCTTTTGATCCACTTGATTTAATTTGGTTGAGTTAACACATTCAGACACTTGTTTAGAAATACATTAATAATCGACTGTATATATGTTTTAAAAATATTTATTTATATTAATCTGATACCGTTCCCATATTGTAAATTATATTAGTAAAATAATAAGATTGTTAATATCTTAGTGTTACATGAAACAAAGAAGCTTCAATAATTGTTCTGCTTCTCCTGGAGGGCGTTTCAGTTTGGCCACTAGGTGGCGATCACACTACAGCATTACAGCTTATTCCAGAAGAAGAAGAAAGAATGAGCAAAAAAAATGTGTCTTCGACCACAAATGGTTACTTTAAAAATATTTACTTAAAGAGTTTGAAAAATGTATTCCTGTATGTAAAGATGATCATTTAGTCAGAATGTATGTTTAGGTGGACCGAGGTTTAGCTTTAGCCGACCTATGTGAAATCCATTAGCATTAAGCTAGTGGACTTTAGCGTTATGGGTTAGATCGATCTCTACTTTTATGGACCATTTATGGATTATTGATCTAAGATTAGATCGATTAATCGATTTTATCATCCTTAAAACATATAAGAGAATGGATCTTCCTTTAAACTGAATCACTGATTTAAATTAACTTTTTAAGTTTCACACCAAAACAACGTTTTTTGGATCCACCGTAGCTTTGCAAATCATGAATCAGTGGATTCATGTGGATTGTGGAAACACTTTACTGTTGCAAATCAAAGCAAAGCTGATTTTGTGATCTCGAGGATCCACTGGAAATATTGTGTAAAGAGTTATGGTAGTCTAAAGAATGTAAATACTTGAGCAAAAGGTCCGGTGTTAAAGCAGTTTGAAGATTTGAATCTCTCCTAAATGAGTTTGTGTGATTTATTTTCTTTTTTCCTGTAGAAGAGAAGTGTGTCATCTGCAAATGATAAGATACAAATTCAATACAGTTTCTTCTTTCTGCTGTTTTTTTTTTTTCAAAATGTTCTGCTTAACTTCAACTAAAACCAGAACAGTCCAACAGTGTTTTGTTTTCATGGATCAATGTTGGCTCAGTTTTAGTGACATTAAGTGAAGGTCCGGTCCGAACCAGAACCTCCACGATCGAATCATCTGTTTTAAACACTTTTATGTTTTTTGTGACTCAGGCGCTGAACATTTACCAGAACCTGAACCGCCGTCAACACGATACCGTCATCCACCTCATGGACATCGCCATCATCGCCACGGATCTGGCGCTCTACTTCAAGTCAGTACAGCTTTGTTACTCCTTGAAACTTCTGTTTTTAAAGTAGTGCTGTCATTTAATAAAACATTTTTCAGATTAATCACACTCCTGGTTTGAGATTAATCATGATTAATCACAATCACTATACGACAATATGCAGCTTTTGTACAAAAACAGGCAGAAAGAAAATGTTTCCTTCATTTTTGTTGTATGAAATGCTTAAATTTTATCCAACTCAGGAGTGTAACTTGTGAGTATGAAACACATCAACAGGAAGATGAGCAGAACTGTGAAAAATGTTCAGTCAATCCAGTTTTACTCTGGGTGAATACTCGATTCTGATTGGCTGCTGGGTGTGGATGCGTGCCTAAAAGGAAGGTTTGGTTACGTGCTTTATTGAACCTATCATGACAATCAGCGTTTATATTGCTTTCCTTTTCTGCTGCGGTCAAGATCACTTCCGGCTCAGAGACGCGTTGTCGTGCTACCGTGACAACGGGTCTCATTATAAATCAAATAGTCCGCCTTTTGTGGAAAAGCGATCTAAAAAAAAAAAAATAACAAGAATAAAGTACAAAAAAAGATTGAATATTTATTTATTTTGTGGGTGACCATGTCATAAGTGGGATAATCCCCAATGAAATGTGCATTATCACCAATGAATGCACACAGTGGAAGACTGAACCGGCGGAAGATGGCTACTTGATGGAATGTAATTAATGAGCCTTAATAAATATTGACACTTTTTTTTTTTTATTAACTGCATGTGTTAACGTGTTGACACCTATTTTAAAGTTGATTGTTTTCTTTTCAGAGTGCACACAGTTAAGAATCAGAAGAAAATCAAAAATCTTTATGAGTGGAAATGTTTGAGGTTCATTTAATTTAAAGAAAAAAATATAGACTTTTTTTAAGTTGTATCAGACAGAAGCTTTGGATTTTTTTGAATGCAGTAATTCTCATTCATCCAGGATGGTTTTGAACATTTTCTGTGACCTAAACCACAATAAGAAAACACACATCGATTCCTGCTTTGATCTAACAGTTTCTCTGTTCACAATTTAGTCTGTTTGACCTACAAAACCCCGTTTGATGAGATCGTTTCCATTTTTGAGGTAGAGTACTGATTCACCATGAATTTATTTCATTCTTAAATTTTGTATTAAGTTTAAGGTATTTTAAAAAAAATATATATTTATTCCCCCAATGCTGGATGGTTGAAAACGATACTCCTGGTCAAATACTTCTTAATTCAACAGTTTTTGTCATGAATTCAGATTTACAGGGTTTTTTTTATCTTTTATTATGAAGTGATTTAAAACTTCCACAACTCTATTTCTGTTTGTGAAAAAAACAAACTGCATCCACTGCTGCCTGGTATGTTCATCCTGACATCTGGAGAAAAATCTTCCAAATGATGATGAAGAAAAAACACAGGTTTAATAGTTCTGGATCATCTCCCGGTTCTGTTCCTCTAAGATTTCTGTTTGTGTCCGTCCAGGAAAAGGACGATGTTCCAGAAGATCGTGGACCAGTCCAAGACCTACGAGAACTGGAACGACTGGACCAAATACATGATGCTGGAGACGACCCGCAAAGAAATCGTCATGTAGGTGAAAGCAGAGCGTTTGAGCTGCTCCAGATACAGACACACTGATAAATCCTCCCGCGGTGTGTTCCAGGGCCATGATGATGACAGCCTGTGACCTCTCTGCCATTGCCAAACCATGGGAGATCCAGAGCAAGGTAGACATGCACTTAGGAGCTGATCTAATCCTCACAGATAATCGCTAAAGCTCCATTGTAGACTCACAAACATCCATGGCTCTCAGCAATAAGACACTCGGGCTCCACAGGCAGGAGAGCGCAGATAAAGCAGACAGAGATGGACATTTGGTGGCATTTTTCTGCAGGCCTCACAAACAGCCTGCTGGTATTCATTCATTCAGCAGCGCCTGGCTGGCTCCGGCTTTCATTTCAGTGCAGCAGGCGGCGAGCGTTTTCCATCAAGCGTTACATGTATTGGCATATCAACATGAGCAGCAAACACATCTGTTTTCTTGATGGGCTACGGCTGATGTTTTCTTCTTTACCTTCACCTGTTTGTAGTCTCTGGACAAATGTTCTTATTTTCTGAAGCAGCAGCTTTATGTTCTTGTTCTATGAACTGGAACGACTCGAGCAGGAATTACAGAGGATGGAGGAACTCTGGGATCTTCTGGATCCACTAAACAACTGAACGATGGTGACACTTTAAGACAACTATGAGTACAAAACTGTGAAAATTTGGTTTCACACTTAAAACGTCTGCTTTCAATGTGATTTTTCTTTGTTTTGAATACAAAATTTCTCATCACAGTACTGTCAGTGTTAAAGAATAAATATGGAGTTACGAAACATCAATTCAACAAAGTGTGCATGAATTCCACTAAGGAGAACATCAGGGATTGAAGATGCCTCTGCAAAAATACAGTTAACATGGTTTATAAACAACTTTATTCATGTTGTTTTTTTTTTTTACATGGATAATTAACAGTGTTTTAAAGAGTAATTGATTGCTTTAGTTACTAGATGGAATTCTAATTCAATTATATTACTCATTCCTCAATGTAAAAAGTAATTCACTACTTTACTTTATTTCTACTCACATGTAAATTCTCAAGAGAATAAAGCTACTGCAAACAAGATCGCGTTGAAAAATCTACTAAATAAAAACATAAGCTACTGTATGTTCCACCCTAATCCATAACTACTATATAGTGCAGGACTACACAGTGACTGGATTTTAATAATAATTCGAAAATTTTACTGTGTTCTGATGATGAAAATGCAGATAGTTGTTAAAAAAATTTAGTTTTTTAAACAACTATCCGCATTACGCAATGCATTGTGGGCTATATTTGCCAGTGTAGTGAGCATTGTAGCCTCTCTGTGGTTTTAGTGTCTTATCATCGCTACGAAATAGGATTTACGTTCCTCTCTCATCTAATGTAAAGCGGCTCGCTTTTCTCTTGCAGAATCTGCTGGAATTATCATGTTAACGGTTGGAAAGTTACAATATGTTAATTTTGTGTTTAAGTGTCACGGCAACGCCTCAGATTTTAAAAGGTTTACCCTTTAACTAACCCCCCAAAAAAAAATATATATATAAATATATATATATTTTTTTTCTGCTGCTTATTGCCTTGGTACATAAAAAAATATATAAAAATAAAAAATAAAAAATAGGGCCTTTGTAAAAAAAAAAAAAAAAGTTGAAGTAAAAAAACAGGAACTTTTTTGCTAAAAATAAAGTAAAAACAAAAAGATAATTCTGGTTGGTAACGGATACGCACCAGATACTACCGGATACACACCAGATACTACCAGATACGCACCAGATACTAACGGATACGCACCAGATACTACCGGATACACACCAGATACTACCAGATACGCACCAGATACTAACTGATACGCACCAGATACTACCGGATACGCACCAGATACTACCGGATACTACCGGATACGCACCAGATACTAACTGATACGCACCAGATACTAACGGATACGCACCAGATACTACCGGATACTACCGGATACGCACCAGATACTACCGGATACTACCGGATACGCACCAGATACTAACGGATGCACACCAGTTACAATCTGATGCTCAGCTGTTTCTATTCAGAATTTATTTTTTTTAACTACTCTAATTCTTACCAAAAAATTTTTTTTTTTTTTTCTTCAATGTTTTCTTTTCCAATGTCTCTTTCGGGGCTCCGTACCTTAGGGAGTAATACACACAATTGGTATTTTTAAAAACGTGTTTTCTAAAGGTTCCCACCGTTTGGTTGAGCAGGCAGTTAAAGGGTTAAGACAAACAAAAGTCTTGTTTACAGCAGACATGCTAAAGCTAAATTCTGATTTTGTTTTTGCACAATTGTCTCCAGGTATTTACATACGCTTCATAGTTCTCTCACCTCGCCCAGAACTGTTTGTCTAGAATTATAAACTCCAGATTTAAAACCGTTTCTGTTAAATTCCTAAAACTAAGAGTTCAAACTCACTGAAGCCTCAGACTTCTCCTGGAGTTCTTCAGGTTCTTCTGCTGTCAGTGGTTTAGTAAAACTCTCGACTCCTGGTGAGTCAACCGGAAATCCCACACAGAAACATTTGATGCAGCCTGACAAAGTCGGCTCCGAAATAGACGGAGCGTCTCCATAAATACCACAGATGTAACGGTAGATCATGAGCTGGAATAGAGAGCAGAATCAAATGTAACTACAGTGACACTCTGGACGCCATTAAACTCTGGATATGAATCTGTGGCTGATGTGCAGCTGCAGATGTTCTGTAACCTAAAGTCTGCTGACACTTTAATGATGAGACTTTTTCCTTCCAGCTCTGCTTCTTATGACAGAATTCGCTCTGGTGATTGTTTCCTCAGAAATGAGGGTTCTGTTCTGAATGCAGATTATTCCACAGCTTTAAATGTGTGAAAGCAGAAAAAAGGAGAATTTCATCTCATTGAAACAAAGTTTGAGAAATCTCCTCTCATGTTAGATGCAAACATTCAGCTAAATCCTCCAACAAAAGCCTGAAACTCAAACCAAACTGAGCTAAAACACGACTATTAAAACGAAATACATCAGCAGCTCAGAACTGAGGAGGCAAATGTGACGACCTGAACCCAGAGCACAACATGAAGCAGATCTGAGCAGAACGTCAAACAGAAACAGATTCACAAAAAATATTTTACACAGCAATATAGAAACAGATTCAGCTTTATAAACCTGTTCTTGAGTATTTATTTAAGAACTGTCATCCATAGAAAATAGAAAACTTTCTGCTGCAACCAAATAAACGTTAGCATTAGCATGCTACATCCTTGTTTCTGACTCACCAGTTATTAACCAACAGTTCACTAAATTACCCAGAGATTCTGGATTTCTCTTTAAGTTTCATTTAAACCCAAATAAATGGTTGAAAATTGTAAATGTGGCAAAACGAGGAAGAGCAGAAATCAAACGCAGCATAGTTGAAATGAGCCGTGCTAACCGTAACCCGACACCTGAGCCCAAGGGAGGTAACAGTTATGTCTTAATAATTCTGTTTAAATAATAATTCTCAAACATTCACAAGAACCCAGCAAGACTAAAACATGATAAAATATTCCATCTCAAACTATTCTCAGACCTTCTCACTGTGAGGCCAGACGGCCTAAAGTGTGTTATTTTAATACATTTATGATAAATTTCTGATTTTATCAGGTGTTTTACCATTTCTGGATCTTATATCGTCAATGATGTGATGAATATTGTTTTACAAGTCACCTGAAAAGCTTACCTTCCTCATCGTGGCTCCTCCTCTAGGTGGCGCTCTCTGTGGCGGCAGAGTTCTGGGAACAGGGAGATCTGGAGAGGACGGTCTTGGAGCAGCAGCCAATCGTAAGACCTCATGATGCTGATGTCACCTTTGGACCTCAGACCGTTTTCCTGTCGACGTTTGTCACTAATATGAACTTAAAATAATATAAAAAGAAAAAAGGAAATATCTACAATGATAGAAACTCGTATTAACGCTCAGAACTTTTAACCCTCCCACATCAGAAACGGCCTCAGTGAGAGAGCAGAGATGAGGTTCATCAGCTCTGTGAAGGTTCTATTCCTGCTGGAGATGTTGGACAGACGAGAGGAGAGGCGCCGGGGCTGCTGGGTAGAGGAGATGGAAGGACAGATGAAATTCCCTGGCAGTATTGAGGAGCGCAGAGGCCATTATGTGGAGCAGCGAATCGGAAACATCGGTCACCGCTGCCTTGACCCGGCCCACTGAACCCTTGGCGCTCCTCGTTCGGCGCCGCCTCATTCGCTTCGTGTCCTTGAGACGCTTGGAGTGCGAAGAGCTCCATCGGCTCCTTCACCTCTGAGTTTAATAGCATCTGTCTGCAGGGAGAACTTCCTGTTTTCATCAGGAGGGAATGTAGGCGGGAATTTACCCACAATTCCACTGAAATGAGCTCTTCAGGAGTCATAAACTTTACTGTCTATATTAGAAGTAACTACGACTGATATCCTGATCCCATTTAAATTCCCATCCACAACTTTTGATTGGAACATTTTTTCCAATGTTTTCCGAGAAGTTAGAAGACGATCGATGAAAATCCCTTAGACGGGTTTTTGTTTGAAGCTGGTACTTTAATTCAAGATGGCTACCTCTTCTCAAGGTCAAAGGGTTCACTGTAGACTTAAGCCGGTGGCACGTGTGTGTAATTTCATGAAAATCGCTTGAACAAAAATGTTCTTTTCCCATATTTTTGGAAAACATGAAAATTGGCAAATCTCATATTTTGCCACAAATTGTGTGTGACCATCCTATTATAATTTCACAACTTCCTTTGGATATCCATACACCTGTGTTTGGTTTTATAGTTTATTTTTGGCCCATTTTTTTTTGTTTGTTTGTAAAGGCGCAGAAATTTTTTCGAAAACAATCTGGTTCTGGCATCAGTGACGGCCAAAGTGAAACAGAAGTTAAATCTGCAGTAAAATGACTTTTTCCTAGTTTGATGACACCTGTTCACACGTCTCTTTAATCATCGGACTTTAGCACCATAAACTGAGCTAACGTGCAGTAGAACCGGATCAGTGACCCCTGACCTCTTCTCCCTCCAGCCCATGATGGACAGGAACAAGGCGGAGGAGCTGCCGAAGCTGCAGTGTGGTTTCATCGACTTCGTCTGCGCGTTCGTCTACAAGGTCAGACCTGCAAACGAACAGAACCCTGCTGGTTCTGGTTCCGCTCACGAGCTCCTCTGACCAAATCCTCCTCAGGAGTTCAGCCGTTTCCACGTGGAGATCACCCCCATGCTGGACCGCCTGTTGAACAACCGGAAGGAGTGGAACGCCCTGAAGGAGCAGCACGACGCCAAGATGGCCGCCATCGAAGCGGCGAAGAAGGCCAAGGAGGAGGAGGCTCAGAATGCTGCGGCTGCCCGACAAGGTGAGCAGAACCCAAACCGGACCGCCTCCACGCGCCGCACACCTCAACTTCGTCTGTTTCTGTCTTCTTCTCACAGCGAGTGCAGCGCAGTCCAAGACGTGCGCGCTCAGCTGAAGACGCAGACACGCCTCCACGCGGCGCCGCTTCAGTCACTGCTTCCTCCTCCTCATCCTCTCTCTGAGCTGAGTGTCGGCTTTTCAGTGTTAGCCTCCAACATGTTTGTTTGTTTGCTTACCTGCTGTCACATAGAAAGTCAAACGCTGACCTGCAGCAGCTGAAACGGAATAGAAGCTGCAGTTTGTAAGTGAAGCGAACGGCTTGACGACCAACAACTTTATCTAGTTTAGAGAGTTCAGATTTATGAAAATGTGCTTTTTCAATATTTAAGGAACGATCCAGAAATAAAAAGGAAACACGCCGTCCCCATCCTGGAGTGTTTTCTTTCGTGGCCTCAAGGGGGCAGTAATGCTACGAGGTGTTTCAGATCAAGGATGAGTCCCAGTTCCCTAACAAATAAAAAACTATAGTGTTCTGGATTTTAAAAGTACTTCGGACATGCTCACTACTTTTTCTTAATTACAAATACGATTTCACCAATTTCCCGAAGTAAAAATCTTTTAATATGAACATTTACGAAGACTATTAATGTGTTCAGAGGATGAAAACTTGAAGGATTTATACAAAAATACATGAAAATACTATTTTTTTTCAAAAATGGAATATCTTGTATAGAGTAATGAAGGAATTCAGACAGAACCCTAAACCACAGTTTAGCTCTTGAATTATAAACTAAAAAATATATTTCCTCAAATGACCACTAGATGAACTAGAGGCTGTTTCTTTAAGAAGCAGTCGATGTACAAACTGGAGAAAACCGGTTTATATAGCTCTCCCTCTTAAAAAGAACAAAAACCTGTCATTTAATTGTAGGTATACCTCAACTATACGAGACAAAATGAGGAAAAGAAATGTGGAAAATCGCGTTGTCTGATTTTTAAACGATATATATGTAAATTGTGGTGGAAAATAAGTTTTTGGTCAATAACAAAAGTCTATGGCTAGACCACTTCAGGACATTGAAATGCTTCTTCTGAAGCCACTCCTCTGTTACGTGGTCAGTGCGTTTGGGATGGTTGTCATGGTGACAAACTCAGCCACGTTTTCTCATGTTTGCAGCTCAACAATGTTGTTTCTGGTGTCCTTAGACAGCTCTTTGGTGGAGTTTGGAATGTGACTGAGGATGTGGACATGTGTCTTTTATATAGATAACGAGTTTCAGCAGGTGTCATCAATACAGGTAACGAGTGGAGGACAGAGGATCCTCTTACAGAAGAAGCTACAAGTCTTGCTTGTTTGTTATGGAACCAAATATTTATTTTCCACCATAATTTCTAAATAAATTATTTTATTATTACCGGTCCGTTGTGGTGAAAAGAGAGCTGAGCCAGAAAGCAAAGCTCTCAATTTACCGGTCGATCTTCGTTCCAGTACTCACCTATGGTCATGAGCTCTGGGTCGTGACCGAAAGAACGAGATCCCGACTACAAGCGGCTGAAATGAGTTTTCTCCGTAGGGTGGCTGGACGCTCCCTTAGAGATAGGGGGAGGAGCTCGGTCACCCGGAGAGAGCTCGGAGTAGAGCCGCTTCTCCTCCGCATCGAAAGGAGCCAGTTGAGGTGGTTCAGGCATCTGATCCGGATGCCTCCTGGACGCCTCCCTGGAGAGGTGTTCCGGGCATGTCCCACTGGGCGGAGGCCCCGGGGAAGACCCAGGACACGCTGGAGAGACTATGTTTCTTGACTGGCCTGGGAACGCCTCGGGGTCCCCCCAGAGGAGCTGGAGGAAGTGGCAGTGGAGAGGGAAGTCTGGGCATCTTTGCTTAGACTGCTGCCCCCGCGACCCGGTCCCGGATTAAGTGGAAGAAGATGGATGGATGGATGGATAGATGGATGGAATTATATCTGTTTTTGGCATGAACAAAAGCAAAAATTTAAAAAAACCTAGCATTTCTCAAAATGGGATTTTTTAAAACATTTTTACCTTTAGTAGAGGCCAAATTAGTGAAGCTAGCATGTTGCCTAATTACTAACTGAACTCCAAATCAGCATAAAATACCTCAGTAAATTAAAGCAGCCAAAAATGTTAGCATGTTGCTAAAATGAAATCTAAACTCTAAATTAGCCTGAAAACTCGAGTAGATAACAAATTAGCCAAAAATGTTAGCATGTTGCTAAATAATAGCTTATCTCCAAATTTTTGAGAATTACTATTTTTTTTTCTTCAGCCAGAGAGCCACCATGGAGGGATAGAAGAGCCACGTGTGGCTCTGGAACCGCAGGTTGCAGACCCCTGAGTTGCTCAATACTTTAAATACAGCAACTCAAATGCACAGAAAGGGTCAGGCAGGGTTTTAGGCACTTAAGAGTCTCTCGTGGCTGCTGCCTCGGGCACGTGGCAAACAGAAACTGTGTAGGTGGTGAATAGGACGGGAGACATCACAGTTCCTTGAGGAACTCCAGTGTTGCTCGTCAGGGTGTCAGACACACACCAGTCGCACACACTGACAGGTAGTCCTCAATCCACGTGACAAGCGGAGTATCCACCGGCATGTTCTCTAGCTCGGCCCTCGTCAGTCAGATGGTGTTAAAGGCTGAAGAGAAGTTGAACCTGTTTAAGAACTGGTTCAACTCGTTAGCTCGGTCCACTTTCCCTTCAGCTGTACATCGTCCCTTCCTCTGAAAGCCAGTGATGGCTATCATTCCTCTGATGGGTAAACTGCCTCGTGTCTCTTCAACAAAGAACACCACTGCAGCACATTCCACCACCTTTAAATTACCTTTTGGTTTAAGACATGCAAACTGGATCTTTGCTGCTTCTGTAATCATGATACTTTTTGAATCACCCTTAGTCCTGCCTGATCCCCCCCAGGAGCTACATCATCACGATGGTGTATTTGCCCCG